>NC_136732.1:35831500-35871500 GCF_936440315.1 Barbus barbus | reverse complement strand
GGTACTGCAATGCAGACTGAAGTCCATTGCGTCAATGCAGCTGTACCAATGTAACTGAGTGTCCTGCTTCGGACTTGAGTCTTTGCAAAATAATTTTCCGTCCGAATGGTGAGCGTGCTATGACCACCTCCCTTGTCTTGAATCCTCGCTGGGCGGACACGGTTATGTTTGTGTATGAAAACAACTTGGATGAGCTGAAGAACATGGAGGGTCTGGTTGGAAGCGGCAATTTTGCAGCCAACCAGTGCAGGAATCTGATGGCCCACTCGGCTTTGAGTGGCCACCCGTCTAGTCTCGTCCACGGCTCCAGCTATTCCACTGTGGACGTATCGACTTCAAGTTCTGCAGAGTCAGGCAAGCAGTGCACACCTTGCCCAACGGTTCCTCAGGCATCGTCCACCGGTCCCATCCCGTACGGCTATTTTGGCAACAGCTATTATCCTTGCAGAATGGGGCGGGGTTCCCTCAAGTCCTGCACGCAGCCGAGTGCACTCAGCTACACTGCAGATAAATACATGGATACCCCAGTCACATCTGAAGAATATCCTAGCAGGGCTAAAGAGTTCGCCTTTTACCACAGCTACCCCAGTCCCTACCAGTCCATGGCCAGTTATTTGGACGTGTCAGTGGTACAGACGCTTGGAACCGGAGAGCCGCGACACGACAGTCTCCTGCCTATGGATAGCTACCAACCCTGGGCTCTGGCTAACGGATGGGGTAGTCAGATGTATTGCTCCAAGGACCAGAGCCAGGCGGGCCATCTCTGGAAGTCTGCATTAGCAGGTACGTTTTAAACCATTTTACGACTGAAATGGGAATGTTCAAAATAAAAATTCTTACGCGTTAAGGTATAGCATAAGCTCTCTCAAATATCTAAGCAAAAGGATATTACTCTTCTAGTCATACATAAGACAGATTTTATTTGTAGACACAGGTTTGAGATATCAGAAGCAAGAGCACCAATGTGCCTTCATTGTCTAAAGAACACAAATACAAAACGTTTACAAAAAGTAACAATTTACCAAAAAGTAACAATTTTCGAATCACATAACTTTTAAAACGAATTGGTAATTAAATGGATAAACTCCGAAAATCTGCAAATGTAAAATTTGTTGAAATGTAGTTTAGTTAGAAAATGAATGAGCCCATTAATAATAAACCTTTTTGTTATTCGTTCCAGATGTTGTGGCCCACCAACATGACGGGGGCTCATTCCGTCGAGGTAGAAAGAAGCGGATACCGTACACAAAAGTACAACTCAAGGAACTGGAGAAAGAATATGCAGCCAACAAATTCATCACAAAGGACAAGAGGAGAAAGATTTCAGCGGCAACCAACTTGTCCGAGCGTCAAATCACTATTTGGTTTCAAAACAGGAGGGTTAAGGAAAAGAAATTCGTTGCCAAAGTTAAGACCAGCGCGCCATAGTGCAGAGCTGAATCTTTGCTTTTCTCGGTGATTTGAAATTCAGAGAAGCAAAAAGTCGTCGCGAGGACTTTTCTTGGACTGGGACTGAATGTTTTCTTTCCCCAGCGCATTTACACCAAACAAATAAATGGATGGACTCAAAAATGAATAATCTAAATGAAATGGAAAAAACCATGAAAGGACAATACAGCTTGTAAATTACGCACGTGCCTGCCTATATGTAACTGTGTTCGTTTGAAGTCTTTTTGTCATCTTTAGCTTGCAGTTAATGTTAGGTATGTCAATGTTGTTGTTGTTATTGTTGTTGTTGATGTTGTATTAGTCTTATAGCTTATTACCCAGTACCTGTCAGTACTTATATACTATGTTTATATCGCTTGTAAAACACAATAACATATATCACAAACCTTAATAAATGTGTTAATTCCATTCAGTGTTTTCTAGCAAAGTAAGTCGGTGTTCATATTCATATTGAGCGTTGCGTAATGACTCTTTAGTCCTCTGTTGCAAAATTAATGCTGTCATTGATGACAATGTAAAAGAAATCAACAAACAGTTTCTGCCATTATTTTGAAATGGTTTCAGAACAATTTACAGCACTTTGTTATTGATTCCTAAATAGGCAGCTGTTTGGAGGATACTTTTGTTTAATTTCGAAAGCTATGCATTCATTTGAGGCAATGTAAAAAAAACGTATTTATATCTTGACATTTTACATCAGATTTGGTTGTATGATTCAGCAGAAATATCGCTTCCGTTATTGGAGCCTTTAATTGTTAAAAAGTCCTTTATTGTTTTACAATGTGCGGCGTTTGAGCAAATAACTCAAAGCGCCTTACAATTTTTGTTAACATTTAAAATATTTATTATGATATTTTATGGCAAAAAGTCTCCAGTCGCTGTATGTATCCTTAAAGTTTTCGTATGCATTCATAAAGGATGCACACTGGGTTTTAAACGTAACGATATGGGATTTCCTCCTCACGGTTAGAGTAGCAGCGGCGGTGTTTTGATGTTGGCAGAAAAGGAGGGGGCGCTCGACTACAGACCTACTAAATCAGCCCTTAACCTTGACCTTGAAAGTCACATGCTTAAAGATAAGAAATAGATTTAGTCTTTCCCGAAACTATGAATATTCAAGAATACCATCATCACCTTCCACAGTTTACTGGGGCTCTTCACGTTTGAACGCAATTGTCTTTCACTACACGCCAAATGAAACGATAGTGATTTTATAATGAGCCTGGATGCATTAGTGTAGACTGAAATTATACTCTGGGTGCCTTCTTATATACCGCTTTATAATAACTCTTGAGCTCAGAAATGTAAAGTTAGCCACCATTCCTAGATTTATGTACGATGATCTCCTTTATAGTCTTCAGCAGGCCTAATTTACGTTTCTGGTCAAGTCCGAGCAGTTTAATTGTCAGACAGTGAACAGAGCCGCAGTCTATTGCCTTTGCTACCTGCACTTAATGTCTGTCTAGATTAGTAAGCGTGTAAAAGGTCCGTCGTTACTCAGCGGCTTCGCGTTGTCACCTCCAGTCCACTTTCAAGTTGTGTTATTCCTTATTTCTTTATTCAGTCTCCGCAGCTGTAAAGGGTCAGCATAGAAAGGTTTTATATTGTACTTGCATCAATTTAAGTAACAACAAATTGATGCTGATAGGCCTACTGGTTAAATTATATTTTGCTAATAGATTTTAAACATTAAGCTTTAGCATAGCTTCTAGGTGATGTGATTTGGTATGAATATCCTTCTTAGCTTCTCTCAAACTATAGCAATATATGCACAAGAGGCCGTGGCTCCTGGTGTTATTTTGTGTCGATGATTTTTTAAATTTTGATTTGTAATCGGAGCATAGCATAAAAGCGCACAAAAGTTGAACAATTGACAAAACATTGTCACTTCTGTCAGACGTCATCAGCAAGCCTTTATTTCACAATCGTTTCTAATAGTTTTAGTCAAAGATAGTAAAACGTTATAAGAGTTCTAAAATTATTTTTTCCACATGAATCAGTACATTTAACTCCTACCTTCCTTAGACAGCCCAGGGGGTCATAAAATGTCCAAGTCCTTCCTTCCACTTCTAGTTAACATTGAACTTGACAAAAGCTTTCAAACAAACGGTGCGTCTGCTTTTAAGTTTACATTGTGATTTAATGGCGACTCCATTTTCTCTTTAGAAAACGCACAAAAGCGCAGAGCTCTCCCAATTTCAGAACTAACAATAAAACTGCCACGTTTGTTGAGAACAAAAATTCTTTCTTTGTTGTCGTTCTGAGTAAGACGGGGTTTGTTTTCTGTGAGGCCGATGAAGAAACCAAACAACTGGAGACATGTCTAAATTTCGCCTATGTAGTAGCCACTGCAATAAAAAATACCTACAGGCCACTGTGTAAGTGAAAATAAAATGTAAAATGAGCAATTGATTATTGAAGTTGTTTCGTTTTTGTGTGAATGAGGATGCATGCAGCAAATACGCATATGTAGACCTACATGTTTGTGTTTAAGTGAATAATAATAATAAAATGCAACAATACAGCGATAAGATTTTGCAGTTGCTGCCAGGCCAGCTATTTGAGTGAGGAATTTCAGACTCATCTCCCTCAAGTTCATGTGCAGATCCCCTCCCCCGTTTTGTCTGTTGCCTCTAGCCCTAAAACAACTCTAAAACATCTTCAAATCTGGCCCACTCCTGCAGAGTTTAGCTCTAACCCTAATCAGAGTCTTCAAGATCATTAGAAAATCACAGGTAGGGTTGGAGCTAAACTCTGCAGCAGATTGGCCCTCCAGAGAAAGATTTGAGGAACCCTGATATATAGGCAGTGTTGTCATGGTACAGTTGATCAGCACTTAGCCAAAGCTGGCTCGCATCTTATTTGCTTTAAAGGTCAAGTTCAATACTTCTCTCAATTACTTAATTAATGCAGCTTATTGGCAGGTTTTCTTAACAATCTGGCGTTCAGAGTGGTCGTAAATATTGAAAGGAAACTCCTGTCTTTTCTTTGCTCTGTTCTAGTTTTCCGTAATTCCTATTCGAAGCTTTTATGAAATTGATATTTCCACTATAACTGAACATAACAGATTTGAATGGGTTGTTTCAATTATTCCTTTATACCCTGTGCAATAGCAGCCCAATCCACTGTAAAAAAAAAAGAGCTGATAAAATGTGAAAACTGTAACTTGAACGCAATGTAAGTCGCTTTGGATAAAAGCGTCTGATAAATGCATAAATGTAATGTAAAAATGGTAACCTGCAATTGTTGCGTTAAAGAGCTACTCTCATCTGATCTTATACCCTTAAATTTAGTTTTGCTGGTGTAACCTAATTTATTTACGTTGATTCAGTAATATATATATATATATATACATACTTTTTTTTAAATAAAATCAAATAATTTAAGATGTTACCATTTGAAGCACATTTTTTAAATTACCATTTTTTTCCAGGGTGGATGATTATGATGATATGTCTTTGCAAGTTTCATGTTAGAATAGATGCTCACTTTTATTCTTCTGTGGTACATGTATTTCATATAAGACATAAACACAACCTGTGTTAATGTTTTAATACGAGAATAGTAGGAAATGGTTTACAGTTTGTATCATGTCTGGAACAGTTAAAAATAGAAAATAGTAAAAGGAAGATAGTTAAAAGATAGGAATATCAAGCGATTTTTTTTATCGAATGAAAATTTAGATATAGCGATGTAACAATTCACTGAAGGTATATTTATGTTCACGCTGAATAAATCACTCTTTTAACATAATTGACACAAAGTATTGAGGTAATATTATTACATCTGAATGCACTTATTTCCATATGGCAGGTTAAGTGAGCATAAGATGTATGAATTTTATTTACGTATTTGATGTTAAATTAACATGACTGTATAATACAAAACCTAAAAGATTAAAAAAAAAATCTTAACGTTTGATTACATATATTATTAAAGTTTACAGTGAAGTGTACAGTTAGCGTTCTCGGATTTCTGTAAGCAATGTGTACTAAGTCTATTTTGTAGTAACATTTATATTTCCTATTTTAGAATTGCTTATTCTATTTGTAATTCGGTAGATTCAGGTCGTTATTTGCTCGGGTTGAATGATTGTGTCGCGATCAGTCAGCTATAGTGGTAGGCCTACACCATCTTTTAGGTTAAAGTTGACGAAACCAGTGTTAACACCTACTTGGGTACATGTGCATCAAGTTGAATAACTACTGCCCGAGCAAATTCAAACAGCATACCTCACCATCAGCAAACCTTTTTCGTCATGCATTGGAAAGCGTAGTTAAATTTTTAATGCAATGCATCTAAAAGATTATGAGGCAAAACTGATTCATCTGGCAAAACCAAAAGAAATATGTTGCATTTGTTGCCGCTATATTGAGCACGCTTTAGTGTTGCCAACATTTCCATCTACGAGTCTCCTTTTCCATTCATTCATTATCAGTACAGCTGGATATGACTTATGCTTATTAAGGTTAAAGCATTAAAATTCCGATAAATACTCTCTCGCGTAAATAAAATCAAATGTCATATATTAAATAAAAAAATGCATTTTAGTTTTTACTTATCGAGAGAATTCTGAGCATGCCTCTGCTATACCAGGAGAAAAGATAGACATGTTATTTGATCAAGAGAATTTTGCGTGAGAAGCATGATCCTGGCAATGCCCTTATGATGTCTCAATGTCGCAAACAATATTTATTTAGCTCCAAAACAAACTGTGTAATAATCGACCACGCTTTTTTTCTTCAACTGTAGAAGACAGTAAATACACATTGTTGCACTAACCCTAATTGCCAAAACAATTGTTCAGGATCGTTTCTAATTTTAAGGCTTTGAGAGAAAGTGATTTAAATTAGTGATTATAATCTTATACTGAACACAGGAGGAGCTTGGTCATCAGCTCTTTTCTTGGTGGAGAGAAATGCCATCCAGCCTAAACAGACATTAGCATAACTGTATGGCAGTAAAATAACCAAATGTATTGGCATGCAACATGCAACTCATGTGTGAAATTTTACAGGGCACTACAATTATGCTGACCTTATAAATCGGAGTTTTGGAAGAAACAGAGTTCTCTGATACTGTGAGCTCTAATTTATTCCATTATTTTCTGTGACACTGAAATCATTTACACTTTTACGTCGAGCCTTATATTGTTGCGCCCAATTGTTTTAGGGATATGATACACCCGAAATATCCATAGACGCTTTTTGTGTGTGATTTAAAACACATTTTTAAGTTGTTGTATTAAGTGCGAAAGTGTTGTGAATTTTGATATTTTTGCGAGACTTGCTGACTTGAGGTCTAATAAATGTATCACTTAATTCTAGACACATATCTCCATATCTTAGCTCGAAGTTCAGACTTTAGAACATCTGGATGGTTGCGCGGGGATTTGTAATGGGCAGCTGCATAAGCCCGTTGGCACTCCAAGGATGCGATCTTCGGTCCCATTTTTGTCATGCATTTCAGTACCAGTGTGTTTTAGGATAAACACGTGACCTGTGTGTACTGTGTGTATTTGTGCTTCAGGATGAAATGAAACCATGCGTTTATTTTGAGCTGCTTTCATTCATTTATAAATCTACATATTTATAGATCTAAACATCTAAAAATAAACATCAGTATTTATGAAACCATTTAATACAAAATCCGTCATTTTTAATCCTTAACTTTAACTTTAAAATAACTTTAATCACCTTGACAGGAGGACGTGCAATTTTATATATTACAGCATGTTTGCAATATTTTCATGTTGAGAACTTGTTTCTTATTGATCGGTTATTTGTTGGAAGTTTTTTTGATCAAATCACAACTAGTGAGAGTAAATCTAAAAATGAAAAAGAAAAAAAAAACTGAATGTTTTAGATTTTTAATTTTTCATGTTACTGCTATAAAATGAATAACAAATGGAATATATATTTTTTTCATGCACAAACTCTTGAGATTTTATAGTGTTCACATTACAAGCTCCACATTGCGACATAATAACAATACCATTTATTTTATTTTATTTGATTAATATTGTGTCTGATGAACATGTCAGTTCAAAATGTTACGCAATAAAAAGTACAATCATTTAATTTTGTTCTTCAATATATGAAGCGATTTTTTTTATAACAAGAAACACTGATTGCAAAGTGTGTGTCTCGGGATATGTGGGCATTTTGGCATAAATTCATCTCCTTTGGACCTGGCAGCTCCCATCTCAAATCTATTAAAGGGATACCTCCAAATTAAAAATTGAATCATCATTTATTTATCTTTTCTTTGCTCCAGCTGCATTCTCTCTTGAAACACACTCACAAAAAGATATTTAGAAAAATATCTGTTTTTTTCTCCATACAATGAAAACAACTGGGTTCCAATACCAATGCTGTTTGGACACCAGTGTTTTTTTTTATTTTATTTTTTTATTCTTTTTTTTATATTTTGTTTTGCATTCTGCAGAAGACATGATGGTGAGTAAATAATGACAAGTTCTCTCTCTCTCTCTCTCTCTCTATATATATATAAGTGTTGGTTCTGGTTCAGTTAACTGTCTCTGTTACTCATTATAATTGCGGAGTAGTTAAAATGAGGAATGTACATTGTTGGTGAGTTTGCATGAACATTGCTGACATCTACTGGCAACAGAGTGTTACTGCTTATAACTCAGAGGTTGTCCCATTCCGATTTAATTAACACTGCTTTTCTTTGTGTTGTGGAATGTTTCAGTGTTCAATGCTTCACTTCATTTAATTTTTGAAAGTAACTTTTGTCTAACACTGTAAGTTGTTTCTCTGAGAACAGAGAGTGAGACAGGGAGGGAGAGACGCACTACTAAAGGAGTGGAGTGGTGAATTCTTGGAGGTTTGCCCTTCACCGTCCAGCAAGGTCACACCGGATTTCATTGTGGAGCCTCTGATTTGAGCACGACTTGGAATTTTACGATTCTGGAAAAGGCGCTCAGTCTCTCGATGACGACACCCACTGCGGGGTTTACGGGAAGCCTCTTTATTGGATTGTTCTCGCTCTGATAGTCATCCAGGACATTGGGTGTTCTTTGACTTAATTGTCTATTGGCGGCTGTAAAGCGTCACTGAAATACACAACAATAAAAAATTCACCCATGTCCATTGATGGAGATTGTCTGTTCGCATATAAATGAAATATTAAATTCGAAGCTTTATTAAAATGCATTTTTAAAATAATTGTAACTTCGTGTACATGATCAATTAGTGATGAAGCCAGTTGCCTGAAGAGTTCATTTTGCACAGCCCCCCCCCCCCCCCCCCCACACCTCTCTGATATTATCTTTTGTTTTGTTTTGTTTTTTGATCATTGACCCTTCTGTAAATTCATAAAAACACGCACATATGAGATTCAGGCCATTAATAGCATCGAATTCTATTAAATGAGTTCACGTGTCAGCAAAGGTTCAGTGAGGTTGCGTGTGTAGTAAAGTAAACGTATGACAAAATAATGCATTTTGAGAAACATGCTGACAGGAAATACTGCTTTCTCTTATTTTCACTGTCTTTGTAACTAGACTTTAGTGAAATGGCTCCACCATGTGGTCATTATATGTAACGGCATCACCAATTTTTCGGGTTGTCATTTATTATCAAGGTAGTCATTTAGTTTAATTTTGTTGGTCTTTTTGAAAGCGTCAAGGAGACGTATCGCAGTTTTTCATATAATCTAGTTGATAATAACCATTTTTGAATGTTTCCTCTCCAGTGGTTGTTGTAAACTGCTGCATGTGTCAGTGTCTGAAATATTAACGTTTCGAAACATGTATGGCTTTATTTCTATCTTGAAGATTTAAAAAAAAAATAAAAAATGATAAACACTGCACATATAATGTCAGTACCGTGCATCATAATTATCTTAGCGTAATAATTCTTCAAATAACTGCAAAAACATTTGCATAGGGTACATTTTTTTTTAGCACATTGTTTTGTAGTTTACTGGAATATTTAATATTTAATCTGATCATCCACAACCAGTCCCTTACATTCAAATTTGAAATTATTTGTCATATTAATCTTTGACAAGAATGCAAACATCAGAGGCAGACTATCAGTGTAAATCAAATGAAACCGGATTGCACACTATAAAAACACAGAAAACATTTTTGATACATTCTAAAGAGTAACATTGAAATGAGTTAAAATGTGCAGTTACAGTATCTGGTCAAGAGCTTAACACATGAGTGATGGGGTCTAGGGTATGTGTGCACTGGTCACAGGTGGCGCTAATATGGAGCAGAGTTTAGTTTCTCTTCGGCATATGGATATGGTCTGCAGCATCCTAAATCATAAATGTTCGTATCCAGCAGAGAGGGAGGCTCTCAGTGGATTTTTCCCACTTGTGTCAATAGAGGGTATTGACTGGCTTTACGCTGCTTTCCCACAACTTATTTGTCACCATTCAGTAGTTTGGCAGCAACTCAGTGTGGTATGAATATGTTATTGTTTTATTGTACGCAACAGTATACCTAAAATAGAAACAGAACACTGTCTTCAGACATTCAGATTGACTTTATTGGAAAATTCTAGTCGTTTTAGTTCAGCGTCATGTTCACAAAATATAGTTTACAAATGAATCATGGTTTTGATTTGTGTTTGGTTATTGATTATTCATAATCTTTTATGTTTATGACTGAGTTTCTAATTTCTTTGAACGCATAATGCACCATGACACACAATCGCCATCTTTAACGTTTTTCTTTCTGTTCTATTGTTTATGCACATTTTATTCATAAAATAATAATAAAATAAAATCTTTCTGCCTTTTCTTTGTGATTACGCTGCCTCCTACTGGCAAGTGACCCTTAGAAGTACGCTCTGGAGGTCTGGAGCTTACAATCGTAGGATGAAATGAAATACAAGATATCGTAGACCAATAGTGCAAGTTAACTGTTCTTCCTGACTCCAAAGGTCAAAAAGATTAGCAGATAAAAAGGGTATGATGTACGAGAAACACATTAGGGGAACGCCTTATTCAGCAGCGCATGAATTACACAATTGAAATTCACAGACATCTCTCGGGTAACATTATAATTGTGTTACACTATTTATTATTGCATTTGTTTAATTGCTTAATTTAAAAAACAAAAGTCCACTTCGATTGTAATCGATATAATTAGCAACAACACATATACGTTCTCTCTCTCTCTTTGCAATATCTTGCATAATGTTAATGTGAACGTATGAGCATTTAGAAAAAGGCTAGGCTTTTTGAATAGTTAGTTCTGTGCACTATATTCCAAAATGCAAAAATGTTTTTAAAATCCCCCAGACATTTTATTATAGTTTACCCAATGATACAGGCAATCCTCTCATGAAGCTCATTATTTTACAAAAATAGGTTTTAAATACTTCTCTGAAGACAACAGGACGTACATCTGACGTTCATCGCTGAAAACATGCTGCTCTGATCAGATATGTAGCTTAATGCATTTGAACTTGTAATTGCTTGCAGAACTGGCATGGATCCTTGCACAGTTGTAGGTTTGTCTCACCGCCAAGATATTCACACATCTTTTGAGAATTACATGCAAAGCATTAATGGTGCGCGTTTTCTGCACAGATGTTACTGAAATTGTGTTTTGTGATTCACATTAACAGATCCTTCCTCACATAGCTAATTCCTCGGTGGCGCACGTTTTTAAGCCTCAAAAGGTAACCGTTTGTCTTATAAGTAATGACTGACGGAACCAGTCATTTATGGGCCCGGTCTCATGAAAATGCGTATAAATAGTACGCCAAATCAAAACAAATACTCGTGGTATTGATACGCAAAAATCTACTTTGGCGTGCATATGATACGCACGTGTTTGGCATGCATAATATGCAGTTTTCGCGTGCATATGATACGAAATTTGTTAGCGTGCATATGCAATTTTCGCGTACATATGATACGCATCTACCCCACAACCCTAATCTTACCAATTGAGCAGCATATAGACGCCAAAGTCAGTTTTCGACGAGTTTTTGTTTTTATTTGGCGTACTATTATATGAGATCTGGTTGTTATTTATTCACAACAGACGCTTTTATCCAAAGCGACTTACAGATGATGCAATCAAATCAATAATTATAAGATTTTGTAACTAAATCTAATTTTCTCCGGTTTTATCTGCCAAACCATTAATCTTGCACTTATATGCACTGAGGTGCAGGTTATATAAAAAGACAACACATGCCTTAGAAGTTCAACATCTGGACCTTTAGTCTACTCAGCACACACAGCATGTGCATTTGTTGAAAGAAAGAAAAAAAATATATATATAAAATAAAATTATTTTGTATAGTACTGTTGATCTTTCCAATTCTTCATACACCTTAAACAATTTCTGCAGACTAGACCAGCCTATGGAAAGAAGCTGTTAATTATTCAACCACAATCTTGAACTTTAACAGAAAAAAACAGAATTAGCTCACTCCCCTCTCCTCTCCACACCAGACACATGCTGTTTAGAGACGGCTTGGCAGTAAAACTTTACAGCAAATGGAGTGGCTTGGTTGTCATGGCTACAGTTATACGAGTTTGACCGAACATCCTCTCACCATTTGGAAGGGGCCAGCGATTCTGTTTGTGATTATAAACCTGGAATGTGTAGAATATAGGAAAATTTGATCAGGGTTCCTTTTATTTCTGGCTATTTGTAAGAGAAAAGGAATCGAGGAAGAAAGGCACACGGTATCTGGGATGTTCTTAAAATGCGTTAGGCATGCCAGTCAGAAAATGTTAAATAGTTTTAGTGCAGAATGCCAGACAAAAAGTAAACAATTGTTCGAGACAGGTGATGTCAACGTCAAATCTTTACCGCAAGCAATCATTCATGGGACGTCGAAGGCCAAAGGCCTCTTTGGATTTATGAAAACGTATTAAATGTTTCCGGTTTTTATTCTAATTGTGAACGAGGGTCGGCTGGAGAACAATGTAAGTGTATATTACATTTATATTACATTTATTCACGCACTGATTTGTAGGTTGTTTATTTATCACCATATGGTTTATCCAGGTTATCAAGTGATTACGATTGTGAGCATAGCTACTCTGTGAATGAAACGACCAGATATGTACTTTTTTAACTAAATACATTTGGCAGTGTAAAAAATATGACCATATGTCAGTGTTAGACATTGGAGATAAGTGTTTATTGTATAATATTCATCGTCGATTTGAAATTTATTTTTTAAAAGATTTGTTAAGCTTTATTTCCTTGAATTGCATTTTTTTCCCACTGGAACAATGACCAAATAAAGCATTGCTTTACAATCTTGGGAAATGAAGATAGCAGAATATTGTTGTAGGCTTATGTAAGCTAAAAAGACCTCATTTACACCTAGTATGCTTGCTTCAGAGAATATTAAGTTATTTATTTTGATTTTAAAAGCTGAGCGCGCACTACAATCAGAAAAAAGAGTTTTGTCGTCTTAATTGTTTTAACCACCTACAGTAAGATAGGTTAAGAAAGTCTTTAAACGACTTTTAATCTTTTAAATCACATTTATTTAACATAGTTTATCTACAGATTCTACGGACCAATCATTCTAAAAATTTTTTTAAAGATCTATATTTACAGTGTTTGCTACTCTGTTAAAATATTTTGTGCTCTCACTCCTATTTTGTTTTATTGAAACAAAACATAGATACATACTAAAACCTTCCTTTGAAATATTTGACCCAAAAAATATATTTACCCAAATAAGGTTGCTATTTTACTTACCCAAAGAATCCGTTTCGTTCCTCTTACAGATAACATATATAGGCCTATTACTTTGTCATGAGTATACAAATATACAATAACATAACATTGATAATAATAAAACACAGATAAAAAGGCATACTACAGCTGCAGTTATGTAATAAACTAAATTAATTCATTATTGACAGCATCTATTATAATAAAAATAAGACCAATATGTTATTGTTATTATTATTATTATTATAAAATAGCGGCAACTTATAAATTAATTTGTATACTGTGAATAAAAACACTGCGTCAATTTAAGTATTCGTGTTGCTTATATTAGACTCTTATCATCGGTGTTATTTGATATCAATTGGTCATTTTCAGCAAATTTAATTAGTTCATATTTTTGGTTAAATATTTATTTACAATATCAAATGCATCACGCAAAGCCCAGTGGCAGTCCAGTATTTTTGAAACATGTATGGTTGACCATTGCAAAGACAGTGCTAAACTTATTCAGTTCACCTTGACTATAATTTATATTTATCATTTTTTAAATCTTCAAATATTCAATAATATTAATAAGATTGTCCTCGTGGTCTTTTATTCAGACATTTTCCTATAATCTGGTATAGTATTGTTAAAAAAAAGGTGAAATCACAATGATTTGGGGTGGAAGCTTGATGAAGCACTTGAATTAAGCAGTTCTGCAAGGGGAGGAGCTTGCCCGTGAACCCCAGTCTCTATTGAGCTCGGAGCAGAAGGAAACGTACATGCGCCATACTGCTTGAAAAGCCAATAGAAAGGATACTGTTGCCTTGGCCCAAAATATGCTCCAGCAATGTCATTCTCCGACAAATTCTCTACGGTGATCACACTGTCTGAAGGGAAATCTTTCGATAGCCCAGATACAAAGGATCCTTTGCGCGGGGCGTACGGAGGCTCGCGTCCTAACCTGGACTGCCAAATCCAAAATAGCGGGACCATCCCAGCGTATTCGATCGCGCTCCAGACCGTAAAACAGATTCAGAAATTCCCCGGCTGAGTAAGCCATGGCTCTGCCAAGTCACCAGTTTCTCCATGGAGCTGTGAACTGGGATGGAGCGCACTTGAGTCCTGTCGAGGTTTCTAATGTCAGCGCGTGTCCCATCAGGGAGGACCCCTTCTGTTTTTCTCTGGACCCGACAGGGCAAGGCAGACAGCCTCTCGACATCTCCGCCTTCAGCAGATTCATGACAGATATGGGCTCTTTGAACGGCACTGAAAACCATCGTCCAGAACAGTCTTTTTACTCCGGACACAAACTCTTATCTCTCAATACCGACACAGATCCAGAGAGTCCGTCGCACTCTTCCCACTCAGACTCCCAACAGTTGCACAGTCTGTCTTTCTCCGCGCCTTCCTGTTCAGAAACTGACAATAAGCCCGATACGCATTATTTAACGACGGAAAGCACTAAAAACCCAAGCCAGTGGAGTGAAAGCAGAACCAACGGGAGCATCAGCACCACACTGAGCATCAGTCAAAGAAGTAGAAACGACACAGAGCCAAATAATCTCCAGACAGACTTTACCGGGAGCGATAAAACTCACAGAAAGGGAGCGCAAGGTGGGTAAACAAGGTTAAAAGAGACAGCAGTGGGTAAAGCAAGCCCATCAAATAGCCTACCAAGACAAGATTTTATTTTTCCCTTTCCGAAAGCAATTGAAGGGTGTAGCTACTCAGACACAAAGAGAACCAGGGCTTGAAAATGAATTTATTGCACCGAATTACCCCAGACAGACTAAATTGCACGTCGTTTATCAGAACATCAAACCAGCGGAAGGATCCATTGTCAACTGGAAACCTTAGTGTGGGCCAGGTGTGGCATTGCTTTAGGACACTTTTATTGATGTGAAACGAAGAAAGTCACTTCTGGGTTCAGAACTGGCGGTTTGGTATAATTACTGAGAAGTGGGTAGGCCTATAATGTAAAGATAAACCAACGTTAGCAGATTCAGAACAGCCATGTAAATATATTTGTATTATCCTAGTATTTTTTAGACCAACGTTTTACGAGGCGTTTTAAGGACTCTCTTATAGGACTAAAATTTCTAAAAGGTGTGTGTGTGTGTGTGTGTGAGTGTGTGTTTAATTAGTTTGCCTTTTCCCCTAACTAGTCTATATCCTGAATATTCACTTGTAGCCTATGTATTTTATTAGTTTAGCCCGAAATGTGCAGTAGGCTATTTTTAAGATATTTTTTATTATATTACATCTATCACAAAAAATAAAATTAAAAATTAAAATTAAGAACGACTGAAAGTTTAATTATAATTTAGAAAACTTTGAAGGTGACAAGTAAATTTCAGCCTCTGGAATGTGAGGGCCAATACTTTTTCCTTGTTCTTTTTCTTTTCTTGGCTTCGTCCATTTTATGAACCAGTGATTTGCAAAATATAATTGGTTTAATTCACTTTAGTTGAGATAATATTTGAATGAACTAAAAAAAATGTGAATGCAATTCATGTCATGCATTGTTCTCTCCCTTTCTCCTCATTTGTTTTTTTTTTTCCATTCGCCCCCTCTCGACGACCAACACAGACACAGTGCGTATGCTGTGCTGACATTATTTCCTGTCATAAAATGTCGGACACAGCCAGGTAATGGCCGCGAGCGCCAAGCTCAGAGGCTATTTGCTCACTGTGAAGGGCGACTGAATAATAGCCTTGTCTCTCTTTCTCTTTTTATCTGAAGACGTGACTTTAGAAAACGCTGCAAATGGCTGGCTGTGGGCGAAAGCAGGGAGGAAGAAGCGATGTCCTTACAGCAAACACCAAATCCTAGAGCTGGAAAAAGAATTCCTATTCAACATGTACCTGACTCGCGAGCGCCGCCTGGAGGTTAGCCGGAGCATAAATCTCACCGACCGCCAGGTTAAGATCTGGTTTCAGAATCGCAGGATGAAACTGAAAAAAATGACTCGAGAGCACCAGACAAGGGACCCTGGCATAAGTGTCACTGTCTAGTTTGCTATGTAAGACGGTTAAAAATACCGAACTCAGCGCACAAATCATTGCAGCTATCATCCGGTGCAAGTGGATTGATGCAACTGCTGCTTCTGATGGATTAACGGGAGGAAACGATCAGTCAAATCTTACGGTGTTTCACAGTATGTGTCCTATAAGGCGAATGTAAAGGAAATAAATTTAATACCTCGCATGAAGATGAACAGAAAAGTGTAACGAAATGAGAAGAGACGTTTTTGGCTATTCTATGTAAGCTTGTCATATTCACACAAGGCCCATGGACAGTGTTTATTGTTCTGGTCAACTTTTCAGCGACCTAATATTTTGTAATTTTCGATATTTGAACAACGCTTTCCCATTAGCCTATATGAGGATGATTTTTTTCTTTGTTGTTACAGGTTATGAGTGTTACAGCGGTTGTGTTTTGGTGCATAGTAGGCTATTTATATGTTAGGTAGCTAACTATGTGCGGACACTCCAGAATAATAATAATAATAAAAAAATCCTAAAAGGGGATCCATTATCAGAGGAGCAGTTACATCAAGCACAGGTACTGTTGTTTTGTTTTAAATGTGGTTTCTTGTCTTGTATTTATATAAGCTGGAGTGAAAAGGCACAGATTTTTTTCTTCTGCTGAAGCATGGTTGAATGTATAACTTAAAATGTGATTTTTAAAAGTGTCTGTTTTGAAAAACAGTGCATTTTTAAATAAAAGATTGCACTTCGTGACCATAAAACGTTTATTCAGTAGAAAGTACGGTGGTCACTTTGGAAATGACCTCATCTGCAGTGTACTAATTTAATATTGTGACAAAAAATAAGTAGACCTGTCAAATTTAAAGTTGTAATACAAGTTTTACATTTTAAACATTTTTGTTTCATACAATTCAAGAAATCAATTCGTTAGAAGCCTATAGCTTGGAGAGACGAAGAACCCGGCATGAAACTTTCTACAATTAAAGGACAAGGCATTTGGTAAATGTAACAATTCCAAAACTTTAATTGCAGTTTTGAGTTGATTGTAAACTTTTTTTTTTATAGATGTATAAATAGATTTTGGCTACTTGATTTTGGGTGTAGAATACATTTTATTAGAACAAGACATTTGAATTTAATTTGAACAAAACCTTTTGAAATTCCATTTGATTAATAGAATGTGTGGAAAAAGAAAAGAAAAGAAAATATATTGTTACTATTTTTTTTTAAATAATTTTATTAGGCTAGCCTACATAATTTTTTAACCAGAGATATATGTTATAAAACATAACTTAAATGCATCAAAAATGCAAATTATTTTGTCTCTGGAATTAATTTCTTGTCAATTCAAATGGAGCTATAATTGAATTTTAGAAGTTAATGTGAAGTTATATTTACCCATCTGGATTCATTTTACGTTCTGCTTTCATCTTCATCTCAAATATCTCAGGTTTGCATTTCTAGACCTGTATTTGAATGGCCGAAAGATATTATAATCGCTTTCTTGAGTATCTTAAGTATGTGCACTAAGAAGAATAAACCGGATATAATGGTAAAGCATGTGAACGTTAGGTATGGATGTTTGAAACTTTTGCATGTTAATTTGCACTGTGAAGGATTTTTATTATTACATTTCTATTGTGTTATGAGATGTGCTACATTTTTGTAGGTTTCATTATGTAGGCCTATCAGTTGTTTACTTTTCCCATTCTTAAGAAATAATTCTGAACATATGCTGATGTTACTTGATTGTTACAGTTCCTCCTCTTTTGTCTAAGCGAGTCTTTGCTTTGGTGAACCGCCATGTTGAGATGGGACAATCCTCAACGTCATTGGCCAGGCAGGGGCCTCTTTTTATAACAGGGGGCAATAGACCCTTTTATTGCCGACAGTCTGGAGAGAACCGGACATGCTTGTGAACTTAAATTACTTTATTTCAAGCAATGTCTTTAAACAATTCTCGCTATCTCCTTTCCCCGCAGTGGGTCAGAAATGTTCCAGTTGATTTCTTGAGATTTTAGCTCTAGTGCCCTCTAATACGGTTCCTCAGTAAAGCAGTGCTCTGTTAAAGGGCATAGCACTGAAATATGAGTGCTCATCTGGTTCAGTACTTTTGGACGCTAGACTGCTGGCAGCCTTTCAGCTCTTGCCTTTGAACACGGAGAAGACCAAGCTGGTCTGTGATTTAGGTAGTTTCAAGTTGTTGGGCTGGACGTTTAATTTCACAGGAACCTGAAACTGCCTGAATTGCTCCAGTTAAATACATCATTGTCCGTTCAACGCGGAATGAAGATATAGTGTCGACTTCATTGTAAATACTGATTTAATAATCCTTACGGATCATGCTTATGTTAATATTGCAGCTATTACATCGTGTTTTTTCTTTCTTTTACATATTACTTACACACTCAGTAGCTGGCATATACAATATTATTATTTATTATTTTTTTTTAAATGATGAAAACTTGGCTACAAGCACTAGTTTGTAAATTTGTTCTTCCACAACACTGCGTTTCTTCGATAGCTTTCCCCTCCATTTTCAAAATGGCCTGTTTTTGCCGGTGAGTTGCAAGTCCTGCACGATTTTAAATCACAAATAAGTTTCCAAAAATTCCAACACAATGCCTCAGTTAGGCCTATATACTATTTTTTTTTTTTTTTATATAAATATTTCAATATTTTAGGAAATTTTATGTTAATCAATTGTGATCACCTGTAAAGTTTTGCAGTTAGAGTAGAATAAACACTTCATGCTGTATAATACACACATAATTAACTTTTTTTAAAAATATATATATATTTTATATAAACACATGATCTATGAAAAAACGCGTTTATTTTGATCTCATCCGAATAGCGAGTTGGTTATATATTTACTGTTGTACTGTTGTAATGTCAACTGAGCAACTGCTGTCTCTCTGGTTTAATTTGTGTATTTTCACTTAAAGCTTTTTGTGAAGCTTTGTGTGTGACTTGCCTGCCAGTGTAGTTTTCAACAGATCGATTTTTTTTTTTTTTTTTTTTTTTTTTTTTACATTTTTAATACACATGGAGGAATAATTTAGCTAACACAGTAATAAATTGACCTAATAAACGGTTTGCATATTTTAGCCTCAACAATTAAATATTTAAAAATTGGCAATAGGTTTATAATAATAATAATAATAATAAAATATAGAACATAGCTCCATTCTGTCCTTTTAGCTGTTGTGTTTAGAAATCCACAATTAGTGACACATACACAACCGAATTTTTTTGGTAATGTAGGCTTTGTCATATAAAAAAATCTGAAAAACTTCCTTTTGATGCAGAAAACTTTGTAAAATTGTATTTGTTGATGACTTGAATTATACACTGTGTGGTAACGCTTGCAGAGTGCCTGCTTGTGGTGACTAGCATGCAACAATATTGGTCAATATGCCATCATTACTGAAGTCATCTGTAGGCTATACCAGCAAAAAAATATGGCGAAATCGTAGGCTAGTTTAAGAAAGTTTCATCCTTAAGAATAAAGTTATTTTACGAATTCTTGCAACACGTAAATTCGTATCACAGCACTAGCCCACTCGATACAAGAAACTCTCCAAATTGAAGGTGAGACGTGCAGTTTGACCTTCCAGTTAAGGCCCACTCTTCTACTGAATAAAATAAGAGATTCTAGGCTACTTACAAATAGTTGCTATTAAGACATTTTAAACTGTTGCCTTGAAAAGGATACATTTATCACTTTGTTGCTGATGCCTCTATTAGGCCTACTTGAAGAAACTTCATGCTAAAATATCAAACATATCCAGAATGTGGACAAGGAAGATACTGAGTCATGCTTCAGAGTCAAAGAAACCTACTATAACGATTTCAGAAATGTACTAAAAATTACGTTAATAGATGTTATATGCAAATACGTGTGCTAAGATGCATCTCGATGATTAACATTTGTCTGAATGACATTTCTTTGTTCAAAAGAGGTGTTGTTTCTTTATAAACAGGATTGTGTTAAATACAATTGTATCTTCTGTGGTCACATACGGCAAACAGTACTTCTCTATACACGAATTTAACTAAAATAATTACTTGAAACTTGTATGCTCACCAGAATGCCTGTTTTTTTTTTTTTTAGCTTGATGTGGCATGTTCCACGGTATGCTCTTATTCATAGTATAGAGGCCTAATTTTACGTAAATTACAATAGATTACAGTAGGGTTAGTGTGTAGCTTTCTATACACTTTTTTCCCCCTTCTCTCTAGTAATTCCAACAGAAAGCAGAGATTATTGAATGCATAATGTGAATTAATACACCGGTGACCAGTTGATTTTTTTTTCACAGGGTGTTGTTAAATGCCTTTTAAAACGGCTAGGTTGTGATTTAAGTGCATTGCCTTTTCCTGATGTAATTAACATGTTAGTGGTTTTAGAGATTCTATAGCCCAACTTACTGCATCTTATTATTACACGAAGCTAAGTATGGGCTATCTAAACTCTCATGAAATAAGATGGTAACAGTTGCTTTAATGTCTTTTTTCAGTGATCTCTACAGTACATGTAATGACTTTGTAAATTTAGAAACATAATTTGCTATTGTCCTTTTACTGAGGCACAACAGCATCATATGCTGTATTCATTGTTGTATTTTAGGGGTGACTATTAATTTGGTTCGGCCAAGACACACAGCAAGTGCTGAAATCACTGTTATATTGTATTGCATTGATGGTCCAAGATATTCACCACAGACAGTGAAATCTTCCTGATGCATCTGCCTTTTTGCAAGCCTAATTCAGAATTTCTGTTGCAAAATGTTGCAGAGAGAGTAGAATGGACAGGTGTGTATCTGAATAAAGTGATAAAAGAAAAAAGAAAAGAAAATCCTGTTTATTTGTGTGTGTGAAATGAGCGTCTGGATGGAATACTGCAGCGGAGTCGTTCACGGTCCTCGCCACAGGCAGTATATCAGGCCTATAAAAATCAAAGCTGCCTGATGTAGTATTTTATTATAGTATTAAACGACCAAAAAAGTTCAAGTAGTTTCTTCCATAAATACAAGGGGATTATCGCACGGTGGTGTTTAATACCCTCGTTAACAAAAAATGACTGTTAATTTCCCAATAAAACTGTTCATTATCTCAACGTACTCCTATTACTCCAAGAAGGAAGAGGTTTGCCTCCTCAGAGGTTTAGAAGTTTAAACACTTGGGGGACAAAATATTTTATTTTAAATATTTTAGTGAAAAAATCGGTTGAGTAAACTTTATAAGCAGACGTCACCGCCTTAATTAGGTTTTTGTGGTATCTTTCAAAGTCCTGTTAAATATATCGATAAATTGCCTATATTAAATAGGCCTAGTTATTGTCATACATTTTATCAAGCAAATATGATCAAGTTCCCATTCAGCACTTATACGGTAGATCACGATATAATGCCACCTCAACTCATAGACAAAAATGTTCTCTCACTTATTATTGTGGGCCACTGCCCTGCATATGCATTATATATATATATATATATATATATATATATATATATATATATATATATGTCAAAACGTTTCATAATTTAAGTTGACATTTTCCTGACTGCTTGTAGATATGAGGAGATATATGGACACGCTCCCATTTTGCATATTGCATAAACAAGACAATTTATTTAGATGGGAAATATAGAGAGCGCAAGAGGAGGAGAGCTCCGTACAGCCTCTTGGCGGATTGATTTACACCCCATTGACGCTTTATCAGGCTCGCGAAAAAAGTCTGACCAATCACTTAGCTCGGAGCGCACACCACAGCAGCCCGGCTCTACTTCGTTGGCGAGCGAGTAGAGAGGAGTACCGTAAAGAGGGGAGTAAAGCACATTTCTATTGTACATGTTTTCCCTTTAATGAACAGTACGTTATATAATGTCCGAGAATGTCCATTTCTGGAACTCTAAGCAACTACTATGTCGATTCTATCATAAGTCATGAGGGAGAAGATCCGAACGCGTCCCGCTTCTCCAATGTACAGTACTCCAGCGCTAGACAACCGGGACCCGGCGAGCATCCCGAGTTCCCCTCTTGTAGCTTCCAGCCCAAGCCTCCAGTGTTCAGTTCGTCATGGAGTCCATTCAGTTCCCACGTGTCCAATGGCTTACCCGCGGTCTACCATCCGTACATACCGACGCAGCCAGTGCCTTCAACGGATACTCGATACCTCCGCACATGGCTCGACTGTGCTCCGAGAGCAGAGCCTCTGCCTGGGCAAGGACAGGTCAAGATGGAGCCGCTCCTGGGTCATCTCGGGGAACCACCTAAACTAGTTGGGCAGCATGAGTATATCTTGGAGTCCTCTACAGCAAGAAAGATGAATTCTAGTCACAGCGCTGGGTTTGAAGACAATAAGGACATATGCGAAGGCAGCGAGGACAAAGAGGGACCGGATCAAAGTAAGTTATAAACCTAGGAAGTGAACACTCTGTAAAGCGTTTAATGCTGTCATAAAACTAGAACAAAGCAACAGACACCTCACGCAGTCAAGTATGATCATAGCATTCTCAAGTCTTCGCTATGTAGGGTTTTTTAATCGAATCTACAGTATATTTTTACCCAGATATACTATGATTTAGCCATGCTATAAACAGCCTATATAGCATCGCTGAGCACTGTTTTGCTTTTCTCGGTTGGAGTCACGTAGAGGTTTCACACATTTATAAAACAAGATTTAATTTTCCTATCATAATTTTTTGCGTTTTATTCAACGCTATCTCACGGCAATTCGTCTTGAGTAACTTTTATTATATTAGTTCTCTTTCTGTCTCTGTTAGAGTTCCTTATTTGCGCGTCAGTGCACTTTAGTGCACCAGTCAGATTTGGGTCGGCTGTAAACAGCTTTTTTTGTGCAATTACTCTCCAAAGCGTCTCTTACTTATACTGTAGTGCAAATGTTGGTCTTATGTTTAGTAGCTCTTGGTTAGCAAAAATATTATAAGGTTTATTCGCTTTTCATCTGAAACTTTAATTTATTTAGTTTATCTAATTCTATTTATGTGTAAATATTATTGACTGTATATAATCCCTGAGGTCAAGGTATAGTTTGAGTACCACAAAATAAATGTAGTATTGCATAAATATGTTTTTAGTGGTAAATCTGGCTGCTGGGGGGATTGCATGTTTTTCCCTGACCTGACTCCCTCAAGAGTGGGTTTGAGCCGGTGCAGAGAATTATCCATAGAATAATTCCACCTCTTAACCATATAAAATTGTTTATTGCCAAAGTATTCCAACAAGTTCAGAAATGCAGCTTAATTCTTAGGGATTTGTTCAACGATCGTTTTCGATTTTGTCGCAATGTATTTGAAAAGACCATTGATTTTAATCCGTGAAATAGGCTGCAGCATTGTGAACTAATGGAATTGTGCGCAGTAGAAATCCCCAATGTGCTACCCCGGGCGGCATTCCAGAATAAACTAGGCAAAGGCAATGATGTTGGGAGTTACACGTCCCGCTTTGTGCTCATGGCTGCCTATATGAGAAGAAAAAAGTTATAGCTTTCAAGCCTATTAAGTTATCAGAGGAGCCAACATTCCCATTAATCGTACGTGAGCTCTGTGGGATATGTTTGTAAAAAAAAAAAAACCCACAGTAAAATACGATTCAATCCAAACATGGGCAAATGCAATCCTAAAGTCAGAGGTGCATTGTCTTTGAAAACGTTTTGACCAAATTGCCTACATGCAATAAATTAAATTCTAAACTTTGTGTGGCTAATTTGTGTATTTTGATTATTTTTTATTAATGGAAACGCAAGTCACTTTCCTCCTCGTATAGCATGACCCTCTTAGTGTTTCATTGTTAGGGATCACGTCTCGGTCCTGTCTCACAAGTTGCAAGTTATACAGACTTGTCCGCGAGGCCTCTAGCTGCATGACACGCGCATTAATCATTTTAGATGCGTGTATCTCATTCCATCGTTATGAAAATACAATTGCGTCATAAGATTTGGGATATCGTGGAAAGCTGATGTGTGTCTTGACGCAAAAGCGTTGAGTTTCCACGCATAGGATGGGAAACAAATACAAATCTACAAATACGTGCTTTTCTAACATGCTAGCATGCACCTTCAAATTGTCTGAGCCCCTGAAAAGTGAGTTATGTTCCAAACGTTGAATGCCTATGCACTTTAAGAGAGTATGAAGCACCAGCATGGTAGACATTTTCCCTTGACGTCACTGAACCCACACAGGTAGGCAACGGAAGACATCAATTTCGTTATCACAGTGAATCTCGAGTCGCTGTAACATTCAGCTTTTCCATGTGCATGATAACAAAAGTCAGCACAACGGAAATTTTTCAGCCTCCCATCTGCATTCCCGACCAAACCACTGAGGGAGAAGACGCCTCGTTAGAGATGCTCTTCTTCCGTAATTCATCCCACATTTCTCCCTAAAAAGGAGATAATCTCATGTCACATGTGACCACATTTTACAGTGCATTCCAGTATGGTTAAAATCCCTGTAGAGTTCAAAATTAATCATTTTATTCCCCTCGGTCCTTTTCTTCATATTTTTTCCCCTTTCACATTCTCCGTTGCAGGGAGATGAATGACATGGATTATCACAGGTGAACTTAGATGGCCTCTTGTTCAAAGTTGTTGCCTACTGGTGGTTTTACAGTTTAAGCGTAGAAACATTATTTTTTTATTTTTCCTTATCAAGTTAATAGGATGAAATTGCTTTGCGTTCCTCTCTTTTATTTTCATCAATCATGGTGTTGGTTTTCATACATTTGTAAGTGATGGCGCCCTAAAGCACTTTATTTTAATAATAATCAGTCTTCCTGAAGACTGTAACTTTGAGTGCATTGTGAAATATGTTTCCTGATTCATATTGGAATCTGTTCTAATATTATGATCTGCTCTTCTTGTTTTTGACTGTCATTTGCAGACGACCCATCTGCCAACTGGTTACACGCTCGATCATCCCGGAAGAAGCGATGTCCATACACGAAATATCAGACCTTGGAGCTAGAGAAGGAATTTCTGTTCAATATGTACCTCACCCGAGACCGGAGACACGAGGTAGCTCGCCTGCTGAACTTGACAGAGCGACAAGTAAAAATATGGTTCCAAAACAGACGGATGAAAATGAAGAAAATGAATAAGGACCAGCCCAAAGAATAATAACGCAGACTGGTACCAGGCGTTTTTAATCTGGAAGCTGATGCAAGAAGGTTTTACTGCATCAAAAAGAAAACGCACACACCCACTCACTCACACACACACACACACACACACACACACACCATTTTCCGCATGACTGGACAGTGTTACGCATATAGGGTATAAGGAAGAGGTGAGATGATGCAGAGGAGGGGGAAAACGTCGGGAAAACGCCATCTCTCCCTTCATTTATTGCATTTTATGACTTGTGCGAAAGAAACACTTCATCAAGAAATAAACAGGTGATAATGAGCTGTTTCATCAGGCTAAGAACAGCTGAAATATTGTGCTTTTTATAAAGTTGTTCTCTACAATTCAGCATTTTTCATCATTCCTTTTGTCATATACGTGTGCTGATATAAAATGTATTTAACAAAACATAAGCCTCATTCAATAGCTAAGTTTTGCTTTTCTGTAAAGCATGTTCACGTGTTTGCTGAAGACGTGAGCTCTCTTTAACAAAATTATTATTATTACTATTATAAGAGCGGAATAAAACAGCCTTTAGTTCGTAGTCTATACCATTTGTGAAATTGTTATTGAAGTGTGAGATGCTAACGGTTTTCAAAAACCTTTTGAAGTTTACGATATTATAAATTAGCTCCTTTTGACATTTACTTGTGCGCAGAGATTTGTGGTAGACTAATAATTTCTGAATTTGCTTTCAAATCATTTCTTTAGTCTATAGCTTCCACTATAGTTTCGTTGAAATAGTGTTAGTATCATTTGGGGTCAAAATCAAGAATCAAACTGAATTAATTAAACACGAATGAAATGAGTACTAATTTCTTTCTTGTTTTTTTCTTTCTTTTTTCTTTTTTTTCTGCGCGTTCAAATATCCACTCTAAATATAATTAGAGTGCAGGTTCCGAGTGTATGTTTTTGTAGCGTGTCAGTAACCATAGAATTAATTCGTGCTTAAATGTATAACAACCTTTAATACAGATTCGGTCGCAGTTGTTTACATAAATTTGCGCATGCCTCGTATTGTGTAGTTTTCTTATGTACGTGTTATTGAAAAAGCTAGTATTAATTCGAAGCTGTTTTATGTACGGTCTAAGGATTGTTGTTTTAACTTATTGTAAATACGTTTATAGTTTTTTTTTTCTTTTAAAAGGAATGTTTTATATGTTGTAAAAATAATTCATACTTGAATGAGCTGATACACGTAACCTTTTATTTTTCCTATTTTGTTTACATGTTCCATGCATATATGTCCAGAATCATGTCCGTTGTCCATTGTAAGTGATGTTTATTTCTGTATTTGCTCGTATCTTCATATGGCTTTGTTGGATTGGAGATTTGTTTTATGTTTTAGTGATTTGACTTAACAGAAATTGAGCACGGATATCTTCAAATGTCAATTTTACTCCTTATATCGTTAAAAACAACAGTTTCCCACTTTCTTTAACGCACGTCCATTCAAGAAGACACACACACGCACGCACGCACGCACGCACGCACACACACACACACACACACACACACACTTTTTGTGCTAGTTTCTAATATGCTTGTTTCATGGCTTCTGTACATTTATTTAAAGATTACATCACCAGACTTTAACCCGTAATGTAAGATCTAAATTGTTTTTGTACACGACTGTTCTGTCTCCTTTTGTGTTCTTGTTTTGTGTTGTTAATCTGTGCTATTGCACTGTTCATGCTGGACTCATTAAAAGTTTACACATAGACCACACACGTTTTGTCATTCCTATGGACAGAGCTAATATGCAGGTTGGTAAAAGATACCCAAATACAATATAATCTAAAATGTAATATTTTTTTTCTTCTAAAGGAGTGCACAGTCTGATGTATCAGTGCAACAGAAACTCTCTCGAAATCTAAACGTTCATCATGTAATTAAAATAAATATGCGTGGCTGTGCATGACGTGTATCTTTGTGTATGTGTTATAGATAGCCTACTAGCTCGACACACTGACATACTTTTTTGTCAAATTGAAGTCTTTGCTGCTTTTTATCATTACCATTGTTGTTGTTGTTGTTATTATTATTATAGCACTTGTCAACTCCTTACCTTATTTGGTGTGCTTGGCAAAAATTGCCCTTTATGTTTTTAATTGTAAACCAGCCCAAAGTTTATCTCATCCTTTTTGTGATGTAGCGAAGGGCATGCTGTAGTACTCCACTTTAATGTTTACTGAATTTTATAATGAGAGTCATATGTTGTAAATATGCTATCGTGCGCTCGAGCATTCATCTTGAATCGGAATGAAGAAACGTGCAGCTCATATGTGGAAAGAAGAATTACTCATCTTTGCTTTGGCTCTCTTCTTAACGTATTATTTGATTCCCCTATGATATTTGTGGTGTTATATATGGCTATACCGCATCCTCCAGATGCAAGTTGTGCATCCAAGAGTAAAGACGATGCATGATAAATTATGCAAACTAAAAGGGATAAGGCAGGTCTAAATGTTTCAGACTCTGAAGTTCTAGACACTTAATAATGTAAGACCAGAGGCCCACTGTTAGCAGAAAAAAATGTGTAGTGTCAAATGCGATGGCAAATATGTAGTTCAACAGGATTAAAAAATAGAATAAGACTACTAAAAATACAAGGATTTGGCTACAAATTTAGACGGCCAAAATCTTAACAATTATGAAATTGATGCAATTGCAAATTAGAAGAGGAAAGGAGACAGCTTAAAAAAGATCTGCATTCAACCGATTGTAACAATTAAATATTTTTGAAGACATTGCCAGTTGCTCTGGCTCACAGATGTGTGCACGAATTCAGCCTTCGTCACATATTAATTCAGCATAAGTCTGTCCTGGTGATTCTAGGGCTGAGAAGATATTCTGAGTCCTGCAACACCATTAACGCCCTTTATTTTGGTGTTTTGAAAGGAAACAAACTGCAGAAAGGATGTACGCTCGATGCTCGGAGGAAATGGGAAGTCGACTGTCATAAAAAAGAGAAAGAAATTCAATGTGGTGTGCCGCAATAAAATAATATGACTGTAATAAAACTTTATAGGGTATAAATTTCTGAAGGTTAAGAACTAAATGGCTGTAAAGCAAACACTAGGCGAGAAAAAAAATGGAAGAAATGTGAAAAACGTTTCAGGATTCTAATAACTGTAAGGCAAAATAATTTGCGTAAACACTGTGGCTCCGTTGGGGGAGCCGGTCTTTTTCTTCCCCTTTCTCGCATTTGTCGTTTATTGTGTACAGCGTTTGTTCTTTAGCCGTCCAGATTCCTTACAGCGTAGGGGGTCGAGATGGGTGAGATCTGGACTTCCACATGAGAGCCCTGAGTCCAATTCAATCGACGCCCACCCTTTGTTCCATTTCCGAACGCACTACGGCCCTTATAGCGGGCCATAAACAGCCACAAAAAGGATTTTTGGCGAGACGTCTGGGATGACCAACGTTAATTTGTTTACAACCTTTGGGACCGGGCTCGACTTCGCCATTTTGTGGGTACACATCCGATTGCGTATTGGTGATGCAAAGGCCGTTTGATAAAGAGAAATATTTCATTCTCTCAAAAACAAAACCATACATTACATTAAATCTCGCCAGCTATAATTTTCCCTAAAATGTAGCCCGAAGTATGTTCATTATAGTTTATTGTTTTAGTTTAACATTCAGTTTATTAAATCTGCTTAATTGTATATGAATAGCAAAAATTTGTTAAGAATTATGTTTATGTCGTGGTGTGTGGTTTGGTGGTAATGTAATATAACCTATTATCAATTATGTGAATAATAATGTCAAAACTATTTCGAATAAATAATAATCTAAATATTTTTCTTTGTTTCAAAAAATTAATCTCTATAATTGAACTCTGTGGTCAGAAGCTTAAAGACTATCAAAAGTAAAGGCAACATGATAATGGTGATGATGATTACTAATAGCAATTGAGTGATGCTGGTGATACAATAGCACACGAGAACATGAAAAAGAAGTAAGTATTTATGCATGGAAATGCTATTTCGTGGACTGCATATTTTTTTTTCTAACAGTGTGGAAGTAATTATAATACGAGGCTGCTAGCATCAGTGCATTATTATTAGCCTGTTGTTGTTGTTGTTAGTAGTAGCCTAGTACCAGCAGCTGCAGGTTTGGTGATGGTACTATTAATAGCAGTAATAGTAGTAGTTGTGCATTAAAATAAAAAGAGTGTAACCCAAATAAAAATTACATAACACGGACGGAATTCTGTTGAGCCTTAGTCTAAATTTTAAGCTTAGAGTTAAAATAGCCTATAATAAAATACTAGTAAGACAGAAGTAAAACTTTCTTCCATTGTTTTTTATTTTTATTTTTAAGGTTTAACATTAGTGTTAGGGTTCCAACCCTATATAAATTACTTTTCTAGATATGATGAAAACACAAAAGACTAGATCCTACAAGGGTCGGTTTTAAATGGATTTCTTGTTATAGAGAATGAAAATAAGTACTTAACATCATTGAATTTGCACTTACTGAGCTGTTAATTCGCTCATTCTGTTTTTATGTCCATTGTTTATAGAACCATTAGCTTTTGAACTTCCGTCTCATTACAGCTGCATTTGCTCATGGAGTAACACACTATTGCCGCTTGATGGCAATGTTGTTCCATCAAAAAGTGACTGGCTGGCCACCCTGCACCCCCAAACCGGAAACACTGGGGCCAAATATTTGCAGACATGTGCGGTATTACACTTGACTAAAGTAAGGTTCACACAATTTCCCTCTGTTACAGCGGATCTTTCGAAAGAGAAGAAGAACTTTAACTTCAGAGGATTCTTCAATTTAAGTGATAAAGATCCTGAGAAACATAGTAGACCCTTTTTACATTTTTTTTTCGCTCTAATAAATCTTTAAATGTTAGGATACAAAAATTTAGAATATCATAATCAATAAATACATGTTTGATGCTAATTCAGTTTTAACATTTAACCTTAATAAAATCGATTATTAAAAGTTTTCAGCTAGGTTTATTAGAAACTATTAGAGCATATTTAAAAGAAATTGAATCGGTGTACTTTATTATCTGCTCCATCTTATATGAGACCCACACATTTTGAGATGTGATGATTCAGTGATTGTTTTAAATGGTAATAGGACGATTATATGATTAAGTAGCATACGATATAAAGTTACCAAACAAAACTTGGGTTAGCAAATGTTTTATTGACAGCAAAAAACACACACATCACTTGCAGTGAATCTAGAAATTGTGCACAAAAAAGAAACACACAAACAAACAAAAACATGTAATATGACACCATTCATTTCATTATTAGATTCACTATATACCGACATATTTTATAAATGGAAAATTACAGAAAATATTTACAATAGAATGCCTATCATGCTTATGCATTATATTTTTACTTTTACATCAGAATTGAGCATGCGAAATTCTAGGTTTGACTAAAGCCGAATAATAAGCTTTACTGGTCAAACGGAGAGATTCACGCTTGGTGAACTCCTTGTCCTTGTTAAGAGATAAACGTTTAAGTGTGGAACAAGATGTGTGTGACTATACGCTTAAGACTAACTCGTAATGCAGAAACATTAACATTGAACATAACTCACGTGTTGAAATGTAAATATTCCGTATGACTATTCATATAGCTAGTCAACATAAAGTTTCAAAAGGATTTGTCACATTGAGGTGATGATTTTGGGAGAGACACAGCAGTAATTTATTACAGACGCAAATGAAGCTGTAAAATGATTTGTATTCAGTGTATGCTTACAAATGACAAATACAAATTTTGGTTGTTACACATAACAAATGACAATTTTGAACATATGAAAAGTTATTCTATAGGCTAATTATTTTCTAATTAGAATTCAATATTTTTCTCCCAAATCAAAACGAAACCAGAAACATCTTTAAACGGCTACAAGCGCGTAAAATATATTGTTTGTTTACTCATTCATTTTAATTAATTTATTTACCGATTTTTGCTTTTTTACCAATAGAAAATTCCATGCACGGTACTTTTCATTCGTCGGATTTTCTAGGTAATGTTAATCAGATTTACTCATACTAAACACAATGGCAGACTGTATGGAAAACGAAAATGACAATTAAAGGACTTACTATTTCTGCATGGATAAAATCCGGAGTGAAGCATTTACAGCACAGGAACCTCATAAAAACCTAACAGCTTTTTGATGCTCTACGTCAACAACAAACTGTAGAGGCGTTTATTGCATTTTATAGTTTGTTAAACCATTTACAACCACATTTGCCATTTCACCTGATGTGCAGGTCTATTACAACATCCTCATATCTCTGTAAATATATTTATATAAATGCAATTATCAGAATATTAAATATGACCACCTCGCTTATTTTCGATGCGCGCGCCTCGGTCGCTGCAGAGGATGATTTTGTAAGTTTAAGCGTTCATATAAGGTTTGTAGGATTTATTTAAACTAATGCCAATTAAATCGTGCACCTTTTAGACCCTGACATTTAAAAAAAGGAGACTCGACCTCGTTAGAGATTTGGAAATTAACGGCTAAATATACATCACTTTAGGTTGTCTGTGATGAACATACAAAAAAATCAATCTTTCAAACGGGTTTGGAGGGGAGACGTTGAGTGGGGGGAGGGACAGAGGCTATGCATTTGATCTGATGCAAAGCGGCAGATTTCTCATTAACTTACCCGCTTGAACATATTAATGTGCATATTCTCCCCTCCTCTCTCTCTCCCTTGGCCCCCCTTCCCTCTCCTGCTCCCTCGCGCTCTCTCCCTCTCAGCTCTCTCTCCCTCGCTTTCTCTTTTTCTCTCTTTTTCATTCTCTCACTCCCTTCATGTCAGAATCGCGCAGAGCGGTGTCCGTGTAGGGATGCGAGAAGCCAATGGAACGAGGATCCAATAGAAGGTGCAAATGATCGTGAGAACACACAGCAAAATATGAAACTTCTCATTTGCAGCCGAGTAAATCATAGAAAAACTGGTTGGGAACTGGCACCCTTCACCGGAATTGTGATGCTGGAACTCTACAGTGGGAACATGCCTTTGGAAGCTTTAGCTAAGTTGTTTTAACAAAGGTATACAAACGCAAACCGTTCAGTTTTTGGAAATCAAGGCTTGGCTGCTGCATTGTTTGTTACCTCAGTAACTGTGAAACTGACAACTCTCTGAAGCTACTGCGCTGATATAAAGACATTCAAACGCAAACTCTTGAACAAAATCAGCACCAACAACAACATCGAAAGATGAGCTCATATTTCGTCAACTCTCTCTTCACTAAATACAAAAGTGGAGACACTTTGCGGCCAAACTATTACGAGTGCGGATTTGCTCAGGACCTAGGGACGAGACCCACCGTCGTGTACGGTCCAGGCACCGGGGCCACTTTCCAGCATGCCCCTCAGATTCAGGAGTTTTATCACCACGGCGCATCCACGCTCTCTGCAGCTCCTTACCAGCAGAGTCCCTGCGCAGTAACTTGTCACGGCGAGCCGGGTAACTTCTACGGTTATGATGCTCTCCAGAGGCAAACGCTTTTCAGTGCTCAAGACGCAGACTTGGTTCAGTATAGCGACTGCAAGCTCGCTACGGGGGGCATCGGCGACGAGACGGACAACACAGAGCAGAGTCCGTCGCCCACACAGCTGTTCCCGTGGATGCGACCTCAAGGTGAGCCTCAGTAGACAGAAAAGCCGGCCAACTCGCGTTGTGTGTGTTCGTGGAAGTGACATAAACCTGGGTTAGCCACACGAAAATAATCTCAGTGCAATTTAGGTTTAGAATTGCATTTCCTGTGTGCACGAGAGGAGGGGGGACAATAGCCGTTTTTTTATTGTTTTATGGTGTTCAAAACTTGTGAATCACTTTACAGTTTAATGACCCTGCCATAGAAAGACAGGAGGGTGGGAGAGTGGAAGAAGAGGGCGAGAGAAAAGCCCCGTCTCTTGCTGTTCCCATGTGTGAGACTTTGCCTCACAGCTGATCTCTCACTTCTCACCCAGGTCAGAGTTTTACTGCAGCCTTTAATGACTTACAGTGAGACCTGAGTTTATTTCACCACACAGTGGTCGTTTCACAATGATTATGTCATTTATGGCTGTGCCTAATCCTTTGAACATGTGAAATAGTATAGACTGCTTTTTGACGACGCTACTGCGGGGTTAGTGTTGCTCATTACCGTGTATTAGTGTTGTGGTAGGCCTACTTATATTTGTAATGGTGGAGCTTTTACATTAATTACTGTGTTAGGCTGTGGGGAGTCTCCATGGTACACTAAAGGCCTTCCCACGCGTGGAAGTTGTCTTTGTGGAATGTTGGTTTAAGAATACGTTCGAACTTGATTGTAAAATTCGATTTGGCGCGTATTGTAAGCTCTGTCTAACATCTGTAAACTTCTTTATTGCCAGTAGCTGCCGGACGGAGGCGAGGCCGCCAGACCTACAGCCGCTATCAGACGCTGGAACTCGAGAAAGAGTTTCTCTTCAATCCCTACCTAACACGCAAGCGACGTATTGAGGTATCACACGCTTTGGGACTGACAGAACGACAAGTCAAAATCTGGTTTCAGAACCGTCGCATGAAGTGGAAAAAAGAAAACAACAAGGACAAGTTTCCAAGCAGCAAGTCTGAACAAGAGCAGATCGAACAAGAGAAACGGGAGAAAGAACAGGCACCCGGGACACAGCCAGCCGACGAAGACTGCGACAAGGCAAAACAAATATAAAGCGGATGCGAGTGTGTGTGTGTGTGTGAGAGAGAGTGTGTGTTTGTGTGTGTACGTGTGTCAGTCAATCAAAACGGCGAAGAATAAATAAGAAAAATAAAACAGGACAATGAGGAAGAGAATAACGGTGTTTGCATGGGAGGTTTGTCTCACAGAGACATTTTAATCAAGTCGAGTGGTTACATCTTTCACTCGAGGAAGAAACAGAAAAAAATGACTGGGACTAGACGAATGACTAAATGTGGTGACCACAGAACTTCAGGAAGACGAAGGACAAGAGGCATTTCTACTTTTTAACTGTTGTTCAGAGAGTAAGATAGTGTTAAAGCTAGTCTCCTTTCTTTGTGAAATAATTATTGTGAAACTTAAGTTTCTATTGTTAGGATATTGTCATTAACAATTACCTTGGCAGCTGTATAGTTTTTAAGTTAAATGGTGCACTTTTAACTGTTCTCACTTATATGTTATGATGATGAAGTAGAAATTAATGACTTCCAACAACATGAAACTGCCTATTTATGCCGTAGAATCTCTTTTTACACGTATTTGGTTCTTCTTAAATCGATGGTATTTTTGTTGTCTTCCTTTAATGGGGTAAGCATGCGCACAGTGGATTATAAAAATGAATAAGCATAATAAAAAAGAATTTGGAAAATCATGTCATGTGACCCATGTTTACTATGAATCCTGTTGTTGTCATTCACCTTTACTGAAGTAGATGACTATATGTTTTGTTGTCATTCTTGACTGTATTCTAGTGTCTAAAACTGGAGGAATCCGGCAGAAAGAGGACACAATAAAGTTTACAAGCGACAATCCCTGGCACCATGTATCCTCGACATCATTTCTCGTTTATGTGCGCTTCAAATCCAAAACTTTTCGGTTACCAGACAATATGTTGTTTATGTTAAAAAATAGGCCTTAATTTCAAAGAATCCAGATAAGCGCAAACATAAAATTAATGTTTACAAATTTATAAATCTCACAGAAAAGTCATGTAGTGTGGTCTGATGTTTGATTTATAGTTAGATACATGAAGAGGCGGCATGTGAAACCACAACTGAAAACCCTCATAACTACTTTGTCAGACCAACTCTGTAACACAACACGATACTAAACCCACTAAACAGAAACAGTCTATGTATTATCGTGATTCTACATCAAAAATCTCTTAAAACGAAATTTCATCTTGCTGGTGTTTGTTAAATGTGGGTATTTGAGTTATGGGAACACATCATGTCAGGTGAATTACTGTCGAAAGCGTATGCGGGCTTCTCAAACATCCAGAGAGCGTAAGATCCACGACAAGATTCAGAGCTCTCGCGTGAATATGTTTGCTATGTACAGGGACACTGTTTGGGGTGCACTGAGCCAATCCGTCACCATGGAAATGGCTAGTTGGCGGTGACTGTTCGAGTTGTAGGGGTGCTTTGAAGCAGAAACTAGTAAGGGCCCGAGTCATCATGCACGGCGTGCACACTGTACAGACATTGCAAAAATGCAGTGATGAGATTGGGGTATGCGCAGGAGCGGTGACAAGAAGAACTAGTGTTGAAAATTAATACAGAAATAAATAGGTTTCTTGTTATTTGTATGGTGGCCTCCCAAACCTGAAGCACGTTCCTTAATCTGGACAACCTGAACTAATTTATTAGTTTGTACAACCCACAATTATTTAATGCTTGGCACGGATTTAGGTGATTAGAGAAACCTTCTCAATAGCCTATCGATTTGTGTGTTCTCCTGTACGTTTGTGTTGACTGTAGGTACCGTTGGCTGTAAGTGAATAATTTAACACATTTATGTGGAGGGTCAGCTGCGAAGCCCTTCTCCACATTAGACTGGGCTCTGGGAAGACGCACAGCCATTGGAGGATATTTCATCACGTGCTGCCCATCACGTGGCCCCAGAGGAAAAAGGGGTGATTTTTGGTGTAAATCTAGACTGTAATTCTGTAATATATCATTGGACCTCGTAAAACCAACACTAAAACTTCTTGGCATATAAATCACTTCTCAAATTATGAGTTCATTGTATTATGCGAACGCGTTGTTTTACAAATACCAAGTGGCGAGTTCAGCCTTTTCTACAGGCGTGTTTCCCGAGCAAACTTCTTGCGCCTTTTCTTGCAGCTCGGCCGGCGGCTACGGCTCGGCTTCCACCGGTGCACCGGCCTCCTCTACATCTTCTGTCTCTCTGTCGAGCATGTACACTAACGGTACTAGCCTTTCCAGCCAGACTCAAGGCATGTACCCCACTGCGTATGAGCTGGAAGCTGTTTCATTGAACATGCACAGCTCTCTGTTTGACCATCCGAGTCTACCCATGGTGAGCGCTGGCGATCTCTGTAAAGCGCAAAGCAGTGGTAAAGAGGAGCAGAGGGGCTACCATCAAAACAACGAAAACAACCTCCGAATCTATCCGTGGATGAGGCGCACAGGTCTGTGAAAACTGGATGTTTATTAAGGACAGGGGTGTGCGTCTGTATGTCTGAGGGGGAGGGAGGTAGGTTAAGGGGAGCGACCGAATCATTTCAAAAAGTGTTCTTTTCCTCAGATCTTTATTATGACTAATTAGTCGCCATAATTCAAGACACCCTATAGTACGTAGTAGTTCGTGTTTGTGGAAAAGGGAGGGGACGGATTATGAGAGCTTTGGATGAATTATGTAGCTTTAGCAAATATTCAAGTTTCTGCTGAGATTGTGTGACGTGATTGCATATCGCTGCGTGTACTCATGAATCCATCTTTAATTTAGGATGTTAGCAATCACTGGTGTTAAAAATTCTCATGTTTTCGATATAGAGGGCGGGGCCTTGTATTCTTAGGGTATTTTACAGCTGCATGGACCTTTGTTTTAAATTACTGTCAGAAATTTAACAGTGTCTGTGCGTGGACGTGTGTTTGTGTTTTATGTATGTGCTGTACATTTATGTGTCTGCTCGCACGTGTTGGAAATCTCACAAAACATAAGACTCAAGACATACAAGCCAGTTCCGCGAATAATTATTCTCTCAACAGTGGTTTTTAACAAATCGTCAACTTTTCGTTTAGGAATAGCACTTTTCTCACATAGCCACCACACGTCCCGGCTGACGTATTTGAAAAGGAGGTCGACAAGCTCTCTTTTAATGATTTTCTGCGGCCTCTCAAGACACTCCCCACGAGCTCCGACGTTCCTATCAGTCAACTGTCAACCTGGGGCGCTTCTTCTCTTGTTAGCTCCCAGTGTAAAAATACTACAACATAAATAGTTTTGAAACAGATACCTCATTAGCAAAGTTGTTGGCATTTACTGGCAGCTAGTGCCAATGTCATTTAAAAATAATGCATGGGTCATAGTTAGCCTATCAACATCCGCAATATCCGCAATCAATTGACCGAATTTCATTTGCAAACACGATTAAGCTTCTTTCAAATAGGGGAACTGTATTTTAAGCATTTTATTATTTACTTTAATGTTTTAAAAAACGGCTTATGATACGCCAAAACTGGTGTAGACAGATGCATAGAAGGAAGTCGGGCCTTTCAACAAACATTCGCATGTAGGCTAAACGCATATTACTAATCCTTTTGCTCCTATACATTTTCACATATCAGACACTTATGCTGGGCCTTGTACCACTGGGTTTTGTGTCTTTATGACTATAGGTCCAGCTGCCTTTTCAGTTGATTTCGTGCTTTGATATTTCACATAGATGGTCTCTGTCCCTCGCTTTATTTCTCTTTCACTATTCACAGACAGACATTCACACACTGACCAGATGAAATTCTATTTCCATGTCTATCATTCAGGAGCCTGTGTACGTCAGAGACCCTGCACAGTGACCGAGTACAATGCTCTTCATTGTTTTAACTCGTGTAAAAGCATTCGTTCTGCGAGGACACATAATTTATGCACTTAATTTATACCTCTTAAAGAACGAAACAGCTGTATCATTTTTTGTTGTTGTGGATTTCAGTACTAAACTTGTATTTCTTTCTCTCGATTCCTCTCATCGCTTTTGACTTTCTCTCAAATTCGTTATGCATTTGCACAGTTTGTGCTAGACTAGTATCAACAAGAAGTGACACGGTGTTGCCGACAAGACGGAAGTAAGATACAAACAACTGAAGAGTGCAATAAAAAAGTTCAAAAAGCACACGGACTCAAAGCAGTCCCCATTTGTCCACAGTCTGCTGGAAACGGAAACGCAGGGACAGCAGAAAGTCACTGACCGTGCATGGGCAAGGTTGTGAAAGTCTAGATAGATTTCTTCTCTTTAAACGTGCATCTAAACGACGGATTCTTTACGTAGATGGCTTCTTTATCCAGATGGATAGACGAACACTTCAGCGCTTATGTGTAAGGGAACTAGATCGTGTTGTTGACTTTGGTCATGTTTAGAAGGAAGTCTGAACGCCAGGGCTCTATTAGAGTCACAGGAGTGTGCAAACCAGTGAATTGTCTTTCCGAAGGGGTATTTGTGTACTTTCATTTTGCTTTTGAATTACAGTCCACTTTTATATTTAAGATACATTTTACCTTTGATTAGCTGTGTGTCTTAACCTTAATATAGAGTTAAAACAATGCTTTAAATAGTGGTCAAACGCATGCTTAATTTATATAAGTGTGTGTTTCGTTTTGCTTTATTTTTACTATAGTTTTTGACCTAAATGTGAGCAATAAAAATACAAAATAATATTTAGACGTATTTAAAACGTTGGCCGCTTTTTTGAAGTTTCAGGACTTAATAACTGCTTGTCATTTGATGGTTTTTCGCATAGGCACTCTGCAAACAGCTAAAAAGTCGCTTTTAAGTATATAGTCACAAATCTCAATTTGTGAAAATGTGTTTGTATAATCACTGGCCGCTTTGTTTATGGTACGACAATAACACACCTAAGCAGCAGCATGAGTTTTGATGACTCTTTTCCCCCAGTGTACAATATTGCTGAAAATACTAAAATAAATCGAATCATTCACTCATTGAAGTGTAAAGTATATATCATATTTTAATGATTTTGAATTGAATTATAAGTTTTTCGTTTTCATTCACACGAGCTGAACTGAACTTTTTTTTTTTTTTTTTTTTAACTACCGATAAAGATTTGAACACTTCATATTATTCTTTGCTAATGTTGCTGGTATACATATATTCATATTTGTTGCTTTCTGATCCTCCTTTTGCATTTCCACAGGTGCGGACCGGAAAAGAGGCCGTCAGACATATTCCCGATTTCAAACATTAGAGTTGGAGAAAGAGTTTCACTTCAACCGGTACCTTTCTCGACGGCGGCGTATTGAGATTGCGCACTCCCTGTGCTTGACCGAACGCCAGATAAAAATCTGGTTTCAAAATAGAAGGATGAAATGGAAGAAAGAGAACAAATCAATGGGCCACTGCTCTCCTGCTGCTGACCAAACTGGGGGTGAAGAGGAAGATGATGAGTTGCCAGGCTAGTGGAACATATAAAAATAGAATATATTATCGATTCAGCCTGCTTTATTTCGGGATACACTGAGTTGGAAAAAAAGACATGCTACTTACAATATTGTAGGTAAAATGTCACTGTTGTCTACCTATATAACTTGTGTTAGAGGTGTTAATGTGTTAGTAAATATAGTAATACAAGTAATGTTAAAACGCATTTTAATATAGTTGCACACGTTTAATACTCCTACTGTATATGTAGCCTAAATTATACATATATGATTAATATTAATGTCAATAATATTGGATCATATATTTGTGACTCACATATTTGTGATCTGTTACGTTCGGCCTAGTGGGCTCAAACACAGAAGGGAGCAAGCTATTTTAAATGATTTCATATTTTGATATGTCCATATTCTGTATGTGTAAATTTCTGTCTGCTTAAGCATTTTTCCCTGTTATATTTTGCGCAAGTGTTAAAATAAACGAACTGTACAGCTGAATTTGTGCTTCTCGGGGAATTTTCTTTTCTGTGTTCTTTGATTGCTTTTCGTTTCCTTTCGATAAAAATCACAATAATGTTGAGAAAAGACCCCTGGATGTGAT
>NC_136732.1:35671500-35826500 GCF_936440315.1 Barbus barbus | reverse complement strand
CTGACTTTAGCGTGTGGGAAAAGAGCTTTCATCATTTAAGGTTGGGGTACACTTTAAGACAAGAGTTTGCGGATCCCCCTGCCCTGACTTTTTGACAGTAAAATGCACACGCATTTGTAAATGAAACTTGATTCACCAGATTGCTTTATATAGTATCCTAAAATGTACAAACAGCACATATAAATAAAATATATTACTCACTGAACTTCCGGTATTTAGGGGAGAATATAAACAGTGAAACCGTGAGCATAATTAACGTATAAATATGAAGCGCGAAAATAATGTATACTCAAATGAAATTAAATCGTGTAAAGGCAGCATGATATAAAAGCTGCAACCACAGTCTTACCGTAAATTTAAAGGAAGCCTAAAAGAACCTTAATTTGTTAAAATATATTTTATTAGAAAGAGACACGGCATTTTGTGTAAATCCTGCATGACTAACAAATGTCTGACACCAGCATTCAAAACAGTGAACTTGTGAGCTCTTCATACATTTTATTAATGAGAATATTTTATTTAATTCAATCACTAAATCACAATTTTTAAAAAATCAGTCAATGAAAATAAAAACCCTTGATAAATGTTTTTTATATGCATTATATAAACAGTCTAGAAAAGTTAGTCACACGTGTAGCTATTAATAATGTTCATTAATGCACATTTGACGTACTCACATATACTCCACACTCGGGGAAATTTACAGAACCTTATAGAACACTTGAGACAAAACTTAATATCAAAACACGCAACTCCATATACAAACTGGCAGTAAAATTGTTCACTTTTACTCCTTATCACCAAATAAGTGACTTGCGCAGATTCAGAAAAGTTGACTATCTGTTAGTCCATTGCAATCCAATTGTTTCGCTGGATTCTGTGGTTCTTCGACGAGGAAGAAAATACCTGTAAAGATAGAGAAAGAACAATGAAGTTATAATAAAACATGAGCTTTTTGGAGAAAGACGTATCACGCTTGTATTTTGAGTTACATTTAAATACTGTGCTATCACAAAATAAGATATCTTGGTTAAGAATTTATAGAACGTGTAATGGTAGTTATTGCTCATTAATAATTAACAAACGTTGACCGGGACCTTCTCCCCCTTGCTAATTTCTACAAATGGAAACACAATAGATGCTTTCCGTTAGCAGAAAACTATGCAATGCGAAAGGAAACGCAGCATCCTAGTCAAAGGAAACCGAAATTAAAGTAAATGCACGCAACCCCCCTTGCGCCACCTTTAAAAATATCCACTTGTTGTGCCGCAAATGGTTTATTGGTCGTATAGCGACAGGATACCCGGCCACCATAACTGTACTTTTGGTTAATGAAAAACACACACGCTCGACCAGTGCAGCGCAACACCAAACACAAGAGCTAAAACATTGTTGAATTATTTGCTGGCATTCTCAAACCATTCATTTAAACAAAGGAGGAAACATCTTGTGGAAAATGCTGTCAAAAAAAGTCCGAGTCTGTTTTATACTCAAAAAAATAAATTTAACAAAACTCTTTCTATAGATTTCCACACACATACACACACACACACACACACACAGGCGCACGCACAGACACTATATTATATACACATACGCACACACACACACAGGCGCACGCACAGACACTATATTATATACACATACGCACACACACACACACGTACACACTCAAATGTTCACATATATAGTATTATATACGTATTTGTACTGTCATTATATGTCAAAATTAATTTTTAATAATTTAGATGATCACTAAATATTTGTAGCCTACATACACCAACATATCTGTTACCTATTGCATTTTGTTGAATAGTTTTGCTCAGGCTCATTTACTTTGCACTGTTTATATATAGGCTTTGGTTTTCTTTAACACGTCGTTTACCATTTATAAATCACTATGAAATTACAGTGATGAAAAAAGCGATCATCAATATGTCATTTTATCTATTGTGACCTACTTGTGCGATAAGGCCTAGTAAATTACCTATCTGAAATATAAACAAGGAAGGATGAAATATGATCAAATGTTGTACGGAATAATGTGTGTTTGGAAAATCTGCTACTCTAGGGCTTGTATGTTGACACTCTATTCTCCGATGGTATGATAGGACCAAAGACGACAAAGTGTCGATGTATTCAATTTAGCGTTTTAAAATTCCTATGTGATTCGTATTGTGCACTCTCATTGGAAGGTACGGAAAGGGAGAAGGGATTAAAAAAATCTAGCTCTCTGCTCCGGGGTCCCCCGGCGCGTGCAATCACAGCCCCCCTCAAGGGTGCTATTTTGCAGGCACGTCCGCTCGCTATTGGTCAGTGGCTGGTCAGATGGTACGGTTTCCCTCTGTCCCGCACTGGCACATAGCCACCCAGAACACCCCCCCACCCCCCCAACTAAAACCCAATCTCCGATAAACTACTAATAGCTAAACCACTTGGACTATAAAACACAACAAATCATAAACCAAGCAAAAGAGCCGTACCCTCCCAATGAGTTCCTATTTTGTAAACTCAACTTTCCCAGTGACTCTGCCCGGAGGACAGGAGTCGTTCTTGGGACAGATACCGTTATATTCCTCCGGATACACAGACCCTTTACGACACTATCCCGGTGCTGCTTATGGAGGTTCCAGTGTCCAAGAGAAGGCGTACCCATCCTCCTTTTACCAGCAAGCGAACGGTGCCTACGGCAGGGCAACCGCCGCAGGTCCCTGCGATTATGCGACAGCAAGCTTCTACAGGGAAAAGGACGCTGCCTGCGCCCTCGCCAGCATAGAGGAACACTCCTTCGTTCTCAGTCAGGATCATCGCAAGCAAGACTGCACGGGGTCGACGGGGAAAAGCATCTACCCTGAGGCCGACGAACAGAAGCCGTCAGCGCCGGTTTATCCTTGGATGCAACGGATGAACTCGTGTAACGGTGAGTTCATGTTGTCTTTTTCACCCTTCATTTTTCTCATCGCTAATAAAGACGGAGCTAGAGCGTGCTATACGACTTACATCTTCACTGTACAATGCCGGAAGCCCATACAGTGCAAACACGCTCGTCTCCACCATAGTGTCATATTGAAAGCAAAGCCACTCCTGTAAAGTTCTGTGAAATCTCTCATATGTACTGTACTTGCTTTTGAGGGAGGACATTTAGAAATATGTTCACCGCAAGGCTCATATAATTTAAATCACTGGAGAAGCTTGTCTAATTATAAACAGAAGAGCTGTTGCATTACCGTATGTCTTATTGCAAAATGACCATTGTTGTTTTGACACATCTGTTACTGTTTGGTCCTTCCTGGGATACGAACAATGGCGAGTACATGGCAATATAAAAAGCACGAAATATATCTTATGATTAGACAGACTATGCAATAGTTCGTGAAACAGAGAGAAACTCTAAAAAGCTGAATGCTCTGTGCATTTTCCATAACTTGATTTTAGTCGCTGCTCATACTAGCTCTGTCCCTTAACAGTGGTTTAATGTAAAAAAAAAAAAAAAAAGACAAAGAAAAAAGGTCAGTCACAAACACAACTTTGACAAGTGCTCAAACTATTACTGGACGCACTGCGTTTATGTTCAGATATAAAGTTTGATATGAAGCATATAAATAGACCGGTATCTTTTGTTTATATCTGTCACGAATATAAGGAGTATCACATTTCCTCTGTATTTTCCCCCTCATCGCAATAAAACTGTTTTTGACCTCTCAATATGTCTGCACATGGGTTTAAATAAGGACAAAATAACTAAAAATCGCCATAATAAACGTTTAAATATGGTAAAAAATACAAAATAGCATAAATATGTGATATTGTGGACTGTATTGTAGGCGCATAAATTTCACACTGCCTTGAGTGTTTCTTGTCATTGTGTCACCCCTCGAGTTGTTTTCTCCGGACGCATTTATCATTGTAATAAACACGCTCTCGGTGTTAATGTTTGACTTTTCTCTTTTATCTCATGGACAGGGACTTTCGGTAACGCTGGCCGAAGGGGTCGTCAGACCTACACTCGCTACCAGACGTTAGAATTGGAGAAAGAGTTCCACTTTAACAGGTATCTGACCCGAAGACGCCGCATCGAGATTGCGCACGCACTGTGCCTCACAGAACGTCAGATAAAGATTTGGTTCCAAAACCGGCGAATGAAATGGAAAAAAGAGAACAAATTGATCAACTGTTCACAAACCAGTGGCGAAGAGGAGGAGGAGAAGAGGACAGAATGAAATTTTAAACGATAAAATCCCCCCCAAAAGAAAACTATTGCATAGAGGGCACCAGACACCACTCTGTAATAACACAAATGAAGACTTTCCATCATGTTAGCAACTGTAGCATTCCTGTTAACTCATAATTGTAATTTCTTTTCCTTTTTTTTTGTACATGACGTTTAAAACATGTGGTTTTGTGCGCTCTTACTCTGACTTTAGGTTTGCTCTTATAACTGAAATGTCCATGTTGAACGAAGCTATTTGAAATTTGTGTCATATTCGTGTTTATATTTAAGCTGTGTAAAAATAAAAATAAATTCCCATTGTACGGAAAACGTTTTTCTATCTTTCATTTTTGTAAGCTAAATGTTTAGACACTATATGAGCTAATTTAGTGATACTGGGTGAAAAGCAGTTAGAGATTTTAGAAAAACATGCTACACATCAGTGTATATATATATATATATATAGCCATATCCCATATATATAGCATATAGGCTACTTTACTTTTGTGTTTGTTATTCAATAAATCAAACAAATCTTTCCTTTTGTCATACATGCTGTACCTATATGATGACGGCCGATCATATGAAATGACGAATCCTTTTTTGCGGTACAACACCTGTATGCTATCCCTGTATTATTTTTTATTTTTGTCAAGAAAACTAGTTTAAACAAATTCACGGTTGACCCATAGGTGATGTAATGAGAAATACAGCCTTTACCGCATCTTTAGCCTGTAGGGCAACGCGTCTTCTGCGTAACTAGTATGAAATTTCAGTACCTGCGGGATAATATGTAAATATATGATACATTTATTAGTGTGCATATGATATTTTAGTACAAATACTGGTTACATGTTTTCCTGATTTCATTGCAGGTACAAAGCCCCAAAAAGTTTGAGTTAGGGATTTGGTTTCGCTTTTTGTACTACTAAGAGGCCGAACGTTGCCTACTTGATTCCAAAATACTTCCTACAAAGTGAGAGGTTAGAAGGTTCAGCAGGTTTTAATAGATAACCAAAAGAGAAAGCTGACCTGTCGGCGCTGGTCACTCACCCTGAGAGACTATACAGCCTGGAGGGCTAAGCGACAATAAACCAAAATCTTCAGGTGAAGGTTTCTAATTGCCTCTTAAAAAATGTTATCCCCAAATATCAGACATAATTTACATAACAGAAAAAAATTAAAGTAGTAATGCATAAGTTTTCTACAGACACGCAACGTCTCATTTAATTATATATATATTTGAAAAGCAGAGTATAGTATAGTGTGTTAACAGAGCACAATGGATGGACTTCACGCTTCTTCTTAGCAGCCTAGAATATTGTAAATATGTAACTTGTTAAATTCTGCACTTTTCCGAGCATCAAAAATATTGCTAAAATGTCAATGTAAATGTTGATCTGAACTATTACAGCGTTGCTTTTCCGTCTTTAACGTAAAAAAGGTGAATGGAAGTTCAGTACAGATTTACATCATGCACATACATGAACCAGCAATTGGCGTTTTGTCAACAAACCATATATCATCTTGCACGATCTCGCATTCCTTATATTCATTCCATAGAATTTTCTGTGTGATGAGCTCATCTTTAGAACGCGTCTAGTAAAAAGTCACATCGCTTCTTGAGTTTGAAAAAACACATCTGCGGCAAGACTAACGAATGAATATGTTGGAAATTAGCGAAATATAATTTGTTTGAATTTCCCCTCTTTAAACTGGAATTAATATAGTATATATATTTCATGCAGTCAAGGTTATGACCAGTGCTTAATTTTTTATTATCTTTATTCTAACTTGACATAGCCTAAGGTACAATTTTAAATTAGGTTACTAAAGTAGCGGTGGGGTTTCACAATATTACAACCGTTATAATTTGAAGAACTGTATCATAATATATTCTTAACATGTTAAAATGTAATTGTTTTATTTCATATTTTTTGGTTTATCCGGAATGATTTGACAGTTAACTGTATATTGATATCTGCATATCAAGTAGCCTACACATTAGCTTATAGTTTCTGGGCAATGCCTGTATGCGTTAAGGGTCGATAAATACACTAAACCTTATTAATATCACAAACAAACTACAAAGAAGATCAGTTTTATACCCATTTAAAAGAGATATAACTAGCGTTAGGTTCTGAAAAATATCTTTCCAGCGTGCAATACATTTTATTCCCAGTAGGTGACGCTGTCCCCTTACATGCAGCAAATCCCTGCAAAGGGAGGAACACTTTGACTCGAGTCTAACGACTCCCAGTCTCGTCATCATTTGTAACCATAGAGCATGAATTACCTCTTGAAGTCATCAGTGAGAATTTACGACTGGTCAACAAAAGCACGTGACTCTCAAACGCACCCCCACCCCCATATTTGGCCGCATACATAGCAAAAACGAAGTACAGTGCATTGCTATAATTCATTAATACATCATAAATCGTGAAGCACAGCGTTATAACGACCAAGATCTACAAATCAAGCCCTCTAAAACAACCTAAATGAGCTCTTACTTTGTAAACTCGTTCTCAGGGCGCTACCCAAATGGCCCTGACTATCAGTTACTAAATTATGGAACTAGCAGCAGCGCTATGAACGCCTCGTACAGGGACTCCGGCACCATGCATTCAGGCTCTTACGGCTACAACTACAATGGAATGGACCTAAGCGTCAATCGTTCAACCAGCACTGGCCACTTTGGGGCGGTTGGGGACAACTCCCGGGTCTTCCAGTCTCCAGCCCCAGAGACGCGATTCCGGCAGCCGTCAAGCTGCTCGCTCGCGTCTCCGGAGCCGCTGCCTTGTTCCAACAGCGAAAGCCTTGGACCCAAAGACTCTTCGCCCCCTTCCGACCAAAGCAACACCACTGCGGGTAATAATCTAACCAACAACACACATTTCACAGAAATCGACGAGGCCAGCGCTTCTTCTGAGACCGAGGAGGTGTCGCACAGAGCGAACAACTCTGCACCCCGGACACAACAGAAGCAAGAGACCACGGCAACCTCCACTACCTCGGCGACGTCCGATGGCCAAGCTCCCCAAATATTCCCCTGGATGAGGAAACTACATATTAGCCATGGTACACACGTATTATGTTTACGTCTCTTTGTTTGCTAGCGAATGCGTATTGTGTTCAGTTCTGATTTGAATTCACGTGTGGCGTCAGTAACAGCCTTTATTTTAGATTTCTGTGAAAGTGCCATAAATCTATTAAGTGCGGAGCCTCGCAAACTGTAGAAGAGAGAATGGGAGCGGGGTGGAAGAGAGGGCAGGAGGGTTTACAAGTTGCTCTTTCTGTGAAAAGTTCAGCTTTATGGTGTGTGGGAATGTGATTAGTTCAGTGTTGAAGAGCCGGTAATAAAACAGAGAGAAAGAACACGGGATAAAAGGCGAGAATAGTGAGATGGATGCATAAACAAGCGGCGGAAAAAACTGAATACATATCATAATAATTTCGAATGTTTGGTGCTGTATTATATGTACAAAATATTGAGGTTTTAAGAAGTAAAACGAAAGAAAAACAAACTCCATGAGGCTACAGCGAGGCGCTGTGCAGTGTACCATTTGGTGATTTCCCTGTACGCATTCAGTTGTAAATCGTGTCACTCATGTGTATCTATAGAAAAAAAAGTTATTGGAAACTGTTGTTGAAATGATGTGCAGGTCAATTCTCGCTAATCTTTATTCCCCTTTGCGTTTTGTCCACATTATTCAGATATGACTGGACCAGACGGCAAAAGGGCCCGAACTGCATATACCCGCTATCAGACGCTAGAGCTGGAAAAAGAGTTCCATTTCAATAGATACCTCACCCGAAGGAGGAGGATAGAGATAGCCCATGCTCTGTGCCTCTCAGAGCGTCAAATTAAGATCTGGTTCCAAAACCGGCGGATGAAATGGAAAAAGGACAATAAACTGAAGAGCATGAGTCTGGCTACCGCAAGTAGCGCTTTCCAGCCATAGTTCTATCCCAAGTCCCTACTACGTGGTGTGCAAAAGAAAATCAGGAGGAAAACGAGATGAAAATTAGGTCTCAAAACATTACTTACAGAGTACTGTACATCGCGGCACCTTTTGGCATGTTATGGATGTTTTAGGCATTTTAAAATTCTACTGTGGTACTGCTATAATGAAACGAAAATTAGTGTTCATATGTCGTTCTTTTAATACTATGGTGACTATAATTTTGGCAAGTAAATAAAACTGAAGGGGAAAGAAGCTGTCAATATACCGCCTGATGTTCTTGTTATGAATATTGTTTATGTGTCAAGTGCTATGTTAATGCTTTCTTGAGAGTTAGCATGTGAGCTCTTAAATGTTATAACTTATTTACCTATACACGTGTATACCTTTTGAGTTTACAGCTTAGAAACGCATCTGCCCTTGTATGAAGTGAAGCTCTAGTTTAGTGGTGACTGCAGTAAATTTAGCAGAAGCCTCTGTATAGTTCATGGTCATCTGTTTAATCATTGTCTAAATAATCACATTCAATTTGTTATGTGTTCAAGAAATGTGTAAATAGTCCTCCCTAGATTCTTGTACCCGTTCATACGTGTGTATAGTTGTATTCCAAATATGTAATTGTATATTACTGGATCATGTTTATGTTCCAAAAAGGATGTACATATTGAACATTTTTATTGTGATCAGTTGGCTATTTGTAGTAGGCAGAATGAACGTCAAACGTGTGGAAAACGAAGAAAAAAAAAAAAAAGCAATGTCATGTCGACCTGCCTGTTAGCATTTTGCCAAAAAGCTTTTTGTATTTGTTTGTAGTTTAACTTGGAGTAAAAAAATAAAGTTCCTCATATTCAAATCTAATACTTTTCTGGACAGTTCTTCAATTTACACACAATCGAGAAAACCAATTCTTGTCAATGGTTGAGTTATCGATTACAAACTCATTATATTCTCTCAAAATCAAAATACTGCACGGTCCTTTAAATTACTGAGAAAGGTTTTGCTACGCCACAGTGCAGATCTGTATACTGACAGTTCACACTCAACTTGGACACTAATAGCAAAAAGCTAAAATGCCCTTACTATTAAGCGAAAACAGACAGGAGAAATATTAACCAAAACCTGGCGCGTATACAAGTTAAGACCTTTCTATCCCGCTAATTCTAAACAACACACATTTTCCAGAATGTTTATATAATTTACAAACGCTCTACTATGTATAGCCTACCACTGTATTTTTGAGTCCTAGTAAACAATCACTGAACCTTTAAACTTACCATGCGTGCCAAACTCTTCTCCACCTCTAAGTTTTGAGAGCCGAGTGGAGGTCCCCGCAGTGTACCAACGGCCACTTGCCTTTTGTAATTTTGCTTTTCCTTTGCCCAAACTATACAAAAAGTAGCTATGACATTTACATGTCAAACGGATGAGCGTTTTATCTTGAAGTTAGATCGTAAAAATCGCCCAGGCCACAGACAGATACCCCTTACTGGCTCTCAAAAGTCACGTGGGGTCCATAAAGTTAGTTTTATGGTTTTGGGGAGTTGACAATGTACTATATATTTCACATTCTAGAATGCAAGTGACGGTTTAACTGCTTCGAGGGGATTCTAAAGGGTCAGTTGTGAGAGGAAGAGCGTACCAGTAGGCCACTACAGTGCCAGTGTCTAGTCGGTGCAATGTCTCTCCGGTTCTACTCACTTGGAGGCGGAAATATGGATAGTGGACCGTGCAGAGTCAAAGTAAGTTCAATTTAAGGCTGCAATGGCCGGTGATTTGATCTAGGAAGATGTGGGAAGGAAAGGAGGGGTATGTCTCAAGTAGAAGTGTCAATCATTTTGTTTCTGTGAGTGCAAGAAGAGGTCTTAAGATATTAGTTGTGTCAAATGCAAACGCGTTATCACAAGGGTGCGCGTAAGCATATGAACCTTGGTTATCCAATTTTTAAAAACTACGTTAAAAAGTTTTTCTCTGTAATGAAAAACTTTTTATTCGGTCTATTTTAATCGTGTATAGTAAACGTGTGTGTGTGGGTGTATATCTATCTATCTATCTATCTATCTATCTATCTATCTATCTATCTATCTATCTATCTATCTATCTATCTATCTATCTATCTATCTATCTATCTATCTATCTATCTATCTATCTATCTATCTATCTATCTATCTATCTATCTATCTATCTATCTATCTATCTAGCTCCTATCTGTGTATGTGAGTGAAAATAATGTTTTTTTTGGGGATATTTTTTCTCGAAAGTTCTTAATTTTAATTTTTTTATAGTTGTTAGTTGCACATTATGGCGAATATTTTTTTATGAAATAGGTGATCGTCTCCCTGCATCTCTCTCTCTTTTTCACGCACACACACACACACGCATGCACACACACAGACAACAATATGACAATATGCCTCCCTAAGGTTCTACAAGCAAAGCTTTGTTCCTTCCCCGCCCCTGTATTTTCAAGGGAGGAAGCGCGTAAGGAATACATAGTTGTTGTACTTTTTTAAAATGGGCATCTGGAGCAAAGTATTTGGTTAGACTGTGATATGTTTATCACAGACAAATATCTATGATAAAATAGAAACTCCTACAGTATAATTATACTTTCTGAATAAATATTTTTGATTGTTCTGTCAGAGCATTTTTGTCGCCTGAGGTCAGTTCGAGTTCAACTCAAGTACACAGTTTGAGCATATCATTATATTACACTCAAGGCAGCACGAATGGCTTCTTTATATTTTTTATTTTTCCTATTTTCATATCTGTAGCAACAGAGAAACTAAGACTTAACTTCTGCTATTAATTGTTATGTCCTGTAAATCCCACCGTCACTACAGTTAGAGCGTGTATATTGACTACGCTTAAAGCATAATAATGCAAAACGCTGTAGTTAACACTAATTTTAAAACAGTTAAACAGTTTCCTAATATCATTAAATAATATTTAATAATCTACTTAATTATTCATTGGATATTAATGCACGTAATATTTAGCTATTTAAACAACACCCTAAATTGCATATTCATTACAAACGGCAAGCTACTTAAAAAAAGCATGTGGCCTATGTATAAGTAACACAATATGTTGGACATTGATATTCGGGACCGGCTTGCCAGAGCTTAACCTCTATTAGAAAACACGTTGTAAATTAATCGAAAAAATAAAACACCGTATGCTTATTTTTCTAATCAAATACTTGTTTAGCTCTTTGCTGCTCCTCTGCATTTAACATTAGCATTACCTCCAAAATAATAAATGTTAAGCTTTCAGAGTGTTTTACAGCCTACTTTCAATGAGTGTTACAGATTTTATAGCCCTCCATTTGGTATTTCTGTGTGTGAGAAAGAAGCAGAAGGAGGGAGAGAGCGCGCACAAGAGAGAGTAAAGGAGAGTGTGTGTGTATGCGTGTGTGGGTATGTCCGAGCAACAGAGTTAGGAAGTTTCAGGCCGTAAACAGGAAGGCGAAATTGTGGTCGCGAGCATGAGTCGAGGGCTACCGTTTCATTTTTCATCAGCTTCCTTTTTAATGATATGAGCGGGGAGGGCTCTGGCCTCCGAGAAAAAAAATGCGCGCATTCCTCTAGAAAGTCACTTAAAAAGACAGGCGTCCATACAACCACAATCGAGGTCAACCACAATCATAAAGTCCATACTTATAGCATACAATGCAAATATAAAACAATGCAAAATGAGGAATAGCAATTTCCCTTGAGTGTTTATATGTGCTGTGAGCCACTAAGGCGACTGGGCGTTAATTCTAGGTGTGTTTGTGCGTCAGAGAAATATTTGCAGGGTGTGTGTGATACGTTTTGACACAAACTCAGGGGATGAAAGACTACAGTCTATGAATGTGGTGTGTGAAAGTTAGCCCAAAGACATATACGACTATTTGGTATTACTGTACTTTTATTGATGTAACGAGGTTCAGAGAAATTATTTAACAGGACATTTCAATATAAAGTATCCAGCATTCTCTGTCCATTGAGCATATGGTACTAAAAATCAATTTCTATGATTTCCATGAAGCCTCTACCATGTAGACGCAGCAATTTCGAACGTTTAAATAGCAATTTTAAGACTAATGCGTTCTGCATATTGATAAGGGGCAATCTGGGAGCATATCTCATCCATAATGCATAGGGACGGGATCATCCAGGGGTCAGCAGACGGGCACTGCTGCGAAGGCGCAAGCGCAAAACAATACAACTAGTCCATAAAGCAAAATTAAGGGATGTCTGCCCTAACAATTTTTTATAGTTTTGTACAATTGCTTTTTTTTTCTTTCTTTAAACAATTGTTTTAATTCTTCAATTTAAAGCCAAGACAAAAAACAAACAAACAAAACAAACTCCTACAATTTAGTGTGGTATTTTCTGCATGTTCTGCTGGGCTTCTTGACACTTAAGGAAATTCAGAGAAAATGAAGACTAAGGATGAACAGGACTGGCAGATGATACAAGCAGAATTTGAACTCGCGTCGCCAGCTCGCCATATCCGGGCTAACCACTAAGCCACAGACTGATTATTCATAACCCGTTTAAGACGTAGCCTATTACAAATGGTCCGAATTCGATAATACAAAACCCCTGATTAGATACTAGAAATTCTGCAAATATTTAGGCTTTTCAATTATGAATTATATATAATGTATAATAAAAAAGTATTAATTTAGGCTACATGAATAATTCTTAAACCGTCTCGTTATAGGCAAAGCTAAAAACAAAAAAACTATTATTTTGTTCAAATGATTTACATATGCATAAATCATTATTAGGCTATAATAAATTAAACATAAAATTACATAACGAACAACAAATGTATTATTGTTAGTGTAGTTATTTGTAATCTCAATATTTGATAATTTAATTAGCCTAGATAGAACATTTAATTGGGAAATAATTCGAATTAAACTTTAAAACATAACTAAAGGTATGATGGTAATTTTGTCAAATTTAAATTCAATGTAAATAAATATTTATGGCAAATAAATCAAATTAGGTTATAGATTTTATTTTTATTTTCCATTTTATTTATGATCAGCTAGAGCAAATATATAGGTATATTTACGTGTCTTAATTGTAAGTTATCTAATAAACAGTTTTTAAATAAATAAAATGCATATCATATACTTTCTCCTCCTGACTTTATGCTCGAGTTAGATTGTTCTCAGATGTAACTCTCCTCCGTCGCCAGCAGAGCCCGCTTTAGACCAAGATCATGATGTCTGAGGCTTCTGGTTTCTGCTTGTCGCCCTGTTCTATAAGGACTAAAGCTTTTGAAACATTTAGAAATATTAAATATTCTATCAACATAGAATACGATCCCAAATTCCATCTGACAGATTTTTGAGTTTGATCAGAAATGTGCTAACTAACACTTTTCAGCATTTTGCCAATAGAAACGTACACCGTGAGCAGCCTAGTTCAATGCTTTTGTCCAAAATCAGGAAGCATAAAGCTATGGTTTAGGCACAAGATTGGCTCGTTCTCCCTCCTCTCTCTGTCTACGTTTAATCCAAAGGAGCGAGAGAAGGTGAACGTAGTCTCGTTAGAAGTGGCGCGAGATTTGGCAGGGTCAAAAAGTTCAGGGGTCAAAAGTTTACGTAGTGCGTGTCTCGGTCTTTGGCTGTCGACTCACTGCGCTTGACCAATCGCTGGATGTCAATGGCAAAGTGGGAGAAGGAGAAAGAGTGGGGGGTGAGGGGTTTCAGACTGTCTCTTTTGAAAAGATTAGAAAAATGATAGAAAGAGCAGAGCTGAGAAGACAGACTTTGTAACAAAGCACGTTCCCGCGAAAGGGTCTGTTGAGGAGAAAAAAAGACGATCGATTCTTGAGGTTGCGCTTCAACGAAGGCCTGATGTTGCACTGCGAACCTTTTATAAAATGTAGCGTATTCATAGATTAATTGTATTAAATTGCATTTATGTATTTTGTAAGAAGGCAGCTTGTTTATTAGATAAATAAGTCCAGTCAAAGGAAAAATATATGAGATCATTAGATTTATTCGTATGCGTTAGAAACCTGACGCTCGAAAAAAATCATTAAAATCAGTGTTGCTGTTTGACGTTTTGTTAAAAAACGCATTATTTAATTGTTTATTCTATCTACTTTATTACTTTCCTAATAATTTTAAGTCCAAATGTGAATCGAAATGTCCTTGTTTAAAACTCTACATAGGCCATAAAGCTTGCATATAGGGTTTCTGACGAGCATTTACTTTGTCATAATATTCACGTGAACATGAGAAATAAGAAACTTATATCTATACATTTTGTAATAAAATAACAAGCTTACTGTTCGTGACTGAGCTTGTGATTATGAATGCGCTGAAAGCCTGTTCAATGCCAGGCAAATAAAATATTTTATTTTTCTGATATCGAAAGGAATAAAATTATTTCAGCGACGCCATTCCTTTTATTAGGATATAAGGCTTATTGTGTTCCGCATTCTTGATTGTTGATCACATTCTCCTCGTTCGAAACGGAAGACCACCTGCGGTATTTTGTTTACATGTTTAAAATGTAGACAAGGTGTGAATAAACAAAGGAAATTTGTTTAAGAAGCACATTTCCCTTTCTTAGGAAACTCAAATGTAGAGCCACCATATATCATATCATATCATATCATATCATATCATATCATATCATATCATATCATATATTCCACCAATCGTCATGAATAACTTAAACAACAACAAAAAGAAAAAGAAAAAAGAAACGAAATAAATAATATTCTTAAACAATAGTTAATATATAGCTATAAAGCTAAACAAATCTTCACTTTTTACAAGGTGAAAAGATTGAGACATTGGGATTCGAACTAGTTTGGTTTTCATTTTTATTTGAGAAAATAAATAATATTGATTTTAAAGGCTCGTTCGGAATATGAAAAAGCGCCGAGAAACTGGGCAATTGGTAATTTGGTCATGAATATTAATTTTTTGCACGAACATTTGGTCTAATGGTGGTGAGTCAGGATGATGTGAGGCTGAACGACTTGGTATTCTCAGAAACAACGTACGTAAGTGGTGAATAATTATATTAGAAAACCCGTCCCATTTGGAGTTCAGCTAGAGTTCAATGAATTCATTTCCATTCCATCCTAGTATGTGCCGTTGCTGGGCAGTATTGTACCCTCATTTTATATATATATATATATAGCTTATTATATATAGCTTATTGTTATAGCCCCTTAACAGTTTTCGCTTTGCAACATCTAGCGCTTTAAAATTATATTTATATATAATTCTAAACAAATATATGCATAAATGATTTAGCCTACATAATTTATTTTTAAATATGTGGATCGTTTTATCAAGGAGGCATTTGTCGTTTGAGCAGATTAACACATAACGTGTTTTAATTTTTCACACAGAAAAAAAATAAATATTTATAAATAAATATAAATATTTATAGATAAATATTTATATTAGGTTATTTTTAGTTAACGAATTAACGAACTTTTAACAACTTGTAAATTGCATAGATGTAGTTCTCTATTCTAAATGAATATTTAACAGTGTGTGTAATGAACAGTCGTTTTTATAGTTTGGACTTTTAGATGCACGCTGAATATCTCCTTTAGTGTTGTGAATGCAACTAGGGAAATAAAGAATTGCTCTATGGTTGAACTGATTTGTGGGTTATAAAGCCTTTTTGAATGACCCCTTTTCTCGAGCCATTTTTCTTCAAAGTAATGACCTGGGCACAATTCAATATGAGCGAGTAAACTATGCATGCATTACTATAGAACTTTAGAGTGGGAGAGACCCAGAGAAGGGGTGAACCGGGGGTCAGCGCGTCTAACAAATATTAAAATGTACTGGGACTCGTGACACGCCTCGCTGTTTAACAAAGACTGCCAAAGTACGAGATTAATCTGAAAACTTGAGAGTCCACAACAAAATGCCTTATATCGCCCAGTGGTATTGTAGAGCTCACAACGGCTCGAGGCTAACATGCATTTTATTTTTAGTTGTTTTAGGACAGAGAAGGCTGCTTTGTGCGGGGAAAGCCCCTTGTTGTCGCCAGCAAGATATCAAAACGAAAAATACGGCGCGATGACTCCTGCTGTTGAAGTTGGTGGCTCTGTGTTTTTTTTTCTTATTACTGCTTTTTCTGAGCTCTTGAGTCGGTTGAAGATTTTCTTGGATGTTTTAATGTCCACCTCTCTGTTATCGTCGCTTGATGTTAAAGAGGAGCTCGAGGGGACCCACGGAAATGAGAGGGAGTTGAGCACACAAAGGTATCACGGCGAGGTCACGGGCTAAACCTGTGGCTTTGGAGAAAGGAGTGAGGGGGGGTTCAGACGGAGGGACTCGCAGGGACGGTTGAAACGAAAAGAAGGGCTTTGGAGCGGCGACAATCCCTTGCAAAGACCGCGTACGGCAAAGGAGAGAAGATATGGGCGAGAGACTACCAAAATGAGAGATGCAACGCTCAGAGTAAGAAAAAAGTAAGTAAAGAAAACGGCGCTTCATTTTCATATCGCAGCACTCTCTTCTGCAGGTGTATGCTTGGGCGGACCACGTGCTCGCGCACACTGTGGCGAGAGTATGGGTCCCCCCTCCTATAACGGAGTTATGACTTTGAATTCAAGCCCCACGGAGTTGCACTGTTGCGTGTGTGGGTTTTATATGGTGAATATTTACCTTGGCTATAGTCTCTGAGCCGTGGCTTTGAATGCCTGTCGGTGTACACATTAACCCCATAATGAGGCAGATGGCTTGAGGTCCCCATGGCTTTTAGAAGGAGATGGCTCACGGGGGTGAAGGCGAGGTCGGGGACTTCAGAGGGTGAAAGGGTTAGAGTGGACACCAAGGCTGAACTTTCTCCTTTGCTGTTACATTTGCATCGATAAAATTTGAAATAAGGTGTATAGGTTACATGTGAAGTAAAAGCTGAGCCATCTAAACATTAAATTATTAGCCGTTTTCATGTTTTCAACTCGGACATGGATGCTAACGTGCTTCAGTGCAAGAAGGTCGGCACGATTATTACCGAGCAGAAATCAAAATGAATTGAGAGAGAAGAAAAGAGTCAAGCACGTTGAAAAAGGACTGAAAATGGCAGAGGCCCATTTGAAAAATTGCCAGAGCTTTGACTGCCAAACGCTAGGGGTGCTAAAGATTTCTTTGATATGATAAATTTTTTTTATACACATTCAAACTGCACAGTGAATGAAAAAAGATTTTCCTTCGTTTGAGAATATTTCGATACTGTTCGATATTATATTGATACAAGTATTCATATACTTAATTTGTGTATGCCCTGGAGTCACTTTATAATCTTTAGTACATTTTTTTTGCCTGTGCCGCAGAAGAACAAAGGCTCTCCAGAAACCCCCCACCGGATTTATATTTGCAAACAATTATATATATATATATATATATATATATATATATATATATATATATATATATATATATATATATATATATATATATATATATAATTACAATATCATTACAATATTTTGACATTTACTGAATCATTATTTAAAAATCGAAAATATTAACTTAATGGTTAACTGTTTGGCATTGTTTTAGTGCTAGATGGAAAATTATAGCGAATATTACGATGTATTGTGAAATGCTGCTTGGCCATTTGAAATATTTTGGTATGCAACGACAGTTTCGTTGGACACTATCAATTTTACGATGTTTATCTAGTGATTTTTTTTTTACTAGATAACTAGTAACTCTAGTAACTTGTTTCTAGTAGAACTTCCTTTTCGTTTAGGTATGAAATGTGGGATACTGAGCAATATGTAGTTACAAACAATTTTATGTTTATCCCTCATTTTGTGTAGATTTACTGACAAAACATACTACTTGCTGCTGTAATAAATCGGATACGGTTGATGATTTTAAATAGCAAGTAAACTGCAGTATCGAAAAATTAATGCGTTTTCGTTTTTTTCCACTTTCCCAATTTTGGTACTTCTACTGTAGAATTAAATAAGGAAATCTTACCTTTTCTGTACATCTAAAAACCAGCCTTGAAATATCGATGCATCCCCAAGACAAAGAGAAACTCCTTCGAATGAATAAGTTCTTTATTTCAGAACATTTTTCATGAAATGAGTGACCGAGTGTTTGGTGAGAGAAACGCTTGTTTAAGGAGTCATAAAATGTTTGCTCGGTGTCAGGGGGCTAGAGAACTATTGGTATTGTCCTATGTGCATATTTTATTGTTTTATACCCTCTCACCTCGCTATTTATTCGCCGTTTGACATGGTGTTTGCCGGCAACAAACAAAGCTGACCTGCCATAAACCCCACATGTTTTATTCCAGTGCTGCTTCAGCTTGCTTTGACCTTTGTTGAGATCTGAAGCGGTCGCATTTACTTGCTGGCCTGTACGCGCTTTGTATGTTAGATTCTAATTAATTATTTTAAAATTCATGTCTGGTGTGAATAGATGTTGTATAGTTGTATAAGTCTTAGCCTGTAATTGTATGTTTTATTAATTTCCAACTACAATCTCTCTTTTCCCCCCTTCGGATTTTAAATGTTTTGACAGAAAATTAGCACACCGAGACGACAAAGGTGTGTGCTTCGACGTTCAGTATATTGAAGAGACGAAGAGTTTGAGTTCAAGGGTAGGAAAATAGCATTTTCCTCTCTGAGGTTGTGTGTTAGTTTCTATGTTGGGGAGAAATGTACTACATGAAAATCTCCAGTGTTTACCACAAACCATTAGCAAAGTTTATAAAGGAAGCACCGATCCATTAAGTGGCGAGACAGATTGCTGATATCCTTGGAGGCAGACTGTTCCAGGTGCAACACTTGACACTGGGAAGGCACTGTCAAGGTGAGCAGGCTCTCTCAATACCTGTCAAGAAGATACCTGTCATCTATATATACCCTGTAGATCCGGATTTGTGTAAACAGACGCACAGTCACAAATTCGTATCTAGGGGAGTATGTAGTTGATGTATAGGCTACATTTCAACTTCAACGGGCAAAGAAGATGACACAATAACTTTCGGTTTGATTTTAATGACTGTTTGATAGTGGACTATTGTAGCAAGAACGAAAGTTTTTTTCCCTTAACAACTACTTTTTTTCTGTAAATTGCGGTGTAGAACTGAAGGGCGCTCATGATGTCACACATATCTGGTAAGACTTTGAAAGAATTCGAAATGAGCAATAATAATAATAATAATAATTTGTAGCTACAGTTTTGCACTGATTAATGACTATTGCGGTGATTTTTAAACATTATTATCAGTAAACAGCTAGAAATATTTGCTGCTGGTGTTAATAGTGAATTGAGCACATATATTACTATTCAGTGTGTGTAGATTTGGCATACAGGATAAACGCGCTGTTTGGAGTGGAACGACTGCAGACTCCGTTTAAATGCAGAAGGTCTCCTTTGTGATTTAGGAGGCTTTGTAACCTGAATTAGTTGATGAATTTTCTATCGATCTTAAACAAGCCCAGATTCATCTCTGACACGCTGCTCACGCCACGACTATTCTCTCACCGTTATTAGCGAGTGCATTTAAGAGCTTGGTCAAGGCGAGCTTCTTGCATCACTTTCCCCTGGTACCGCTTTTCATGCACACTGGCCAAAATTAAGCAGGATTTCTGTTCGCCAAATCTGGAACAGCTCTTTAGAGGTGTAGTCATGTTCTCAATGTGCAGATGAACTGAGAGGGACTGGGGGCGTGACTTTCTGTGGGGCTGGAAGAATCCAGCATGCCTTTTCGCCGTGTCTGCTTTCGCTTGTTATTGTTTTGATTTACTCACTATCTAATCAAGCGCATAGCAATATATGAGAAAGTATGGAATTTTGGACTATTCCAAAATGCGAGTTGATGAGCGCGGTCTAAACTGACTAATCCCATTTCCTTATCCGGGAATCGCGAAGACCCACACCATTGGCTGACGATGTCACATGGACCCTTAACTTTGTTCACTTGACAGAAAGTAGGAGGGTTCTACGAAACAGGAAAACGAGTAAAGGGATACATATAAATTTTAGTATATTTTGTGTGCAATTCAAAGAAATTAATGGCCATGAGTTCCTATTTGATCAACTCCAACTATGTGGACCCCAAGTTTCCACCCTGCGAGGAATATTCCCAGAGCGACTACCTACCCAGTCACTCTCCGGACTACTACAGCGCCCAGAGGCAAGACCCCTCGTTCCAGCATGAGCCGATCTACCACCAGCGGTCGGGCTGCGCCGACTCACCCTACACATCGTGCCAGGGTCCGGGGCAGCCTGCCGCGGTCATCTCTCCGCGAGGTCACGTTCTACCCACAACCGCACTCTCGACCCCTCTCCCTGAACCAAGCCATCGCTGCGACTCGGTTACTCCGAGCCCTCCGCCTGCCTGCGGTCAGACTCCCTCTAGCCAAAACAGTTCAACGGTCATTTCAAGAAAAGATCCCGTGGTATACCCCTGGATGAAAAAAGTCCACGTAAACATCGGTAAGTGCAGCTAAACTTCTCTTACTAGTGTTTCCGTGCGCAGACAGCTCAGCCACTTTAGAAAGCTTAATGTCCGGCGTTAAATCTATTGCTCCCCTTATGAAGTTGCCCTTGGTCGAGATTTACGATCGTCTGTTTGCAGGGCAATATAATTACACCCTCCATAAATTTTTATTACACTCCTTCTTTAAGATCTTTCGGGGTCTATGCAACTTTCTCGTTCTAATTTTTTCCCGAGAAGAGGTTTATGAGTTCTCATGTAATCCATAAGTTAAGCTTTATGTTTTAGTAATTTGATTTTAAGTGACTGGACGGATCAATGTGTACTTTACACTGTCACTTAACTATCGTTAATAAAAAATTAAATAAAAAGTTTTATGGGAGCTAAAAAATGAATAGTTATGAGGACGATAATAAAACATTAATGGCAATACAAACAGTCGGACTCTTTTATGAACTATTATTCCACGATAATTAGTGCTTGTATTCTAGAGCTGCCATGGTGTGCGCTGAAAAGGGGGCAAACTCCGTGTTTGCAAAATCACGGCTTAACATTAGTCGCCCACAGCCAACTATAGATTATGCTGTTCCCTCGTAGTGAATTGCTGAATATGTATTTTTAAAAATGAATTCTTATGCACAAATTGCACAAATATAATATCCCTATTGTTTTATCTTGTGCTGACATTACTGACTTATTCTGACCAATAAAGTTTGGAAATTAGTGTCACTGTCCCGACACTATGCAATTGCTTATCTTAAACAGACAATGGCAACTTTTTTTGTTTTGTTTGCCATTTTTGCATAACCGAACCTTTAAACAGTCACATTGTATACTTGCAAATACGAGATAGACAGATATATTTTTTTCATGTCTAAATACATTTATTACAATATAGGCTATTTTTATAGTGTTTGTGCATCTGGTTGTTCATGAACTGGAGTGTACATGTGAGTGTGTGTGGGGCTGTGTGTGATTGTGTTATACTTTTTTGTAACATGTGGCTCTCTGTATCCCAACAGTGAACCCGAACTACTCAGGGGGTGAACCCAAGCGCTCACGCACAGCCTACACGCGGCAGCAAGTCTTGGAATTGGAGAAAGAGTTCCATTACAACCGCTATCTGACTCGCAGACGGAGGGTGGAGATTGCCCATACACTATGCCTATCCGAACGACAGATTAAGATTTGGTTTCAGAACCGGCGCATGAAGTGGAAGAAGGATCATAAGCTTCCCAACACCAAAATACGCAGCAGCTCTGCCAACATTAATTCAAGCATCGGCCCGACACTTGGAAGCAATCAGAACCGAGCAAGCGGACCTCCGCCAAGTCTATAGCCCTCCACTGTTGCCCAAAACACGTACAATTATAAAATCTAGTTTTCTGGAGTGTAGAACGTGGATTTTACCCGCGTTGTGTCCCCCAACTCTCCCATGCACTCTAATTACAGGGATAAAATACGAGGAAGATGTGGGGGAAAGGAGCAAAGAAAATGTTCATCTTTTTAACACTAAAAATGGGTGAAGACTCGAACTCAAATGCTACTATGGTCTGCCTTCCCAGTCTGGTTCCCATTTTTATCCCGCACGCCTCTCCTGCTCACTCGCCCCTTCCATAAGCACAGAAGGCGGCAGATAGTTTTCAGATTTGGTGAAGATGGATCCGTGTTTCATCTTTAATCACGCCAAACTCGGCCCCATTTGTCATGTTTACTCTGTGGTACAAAGGATGAACCGGAGGCCTGCCCATTACCTCGACGTCTAGCGTTGTGCTTAATAAATGAGTCGCTCTGTTTTGTCAAGAAGCCTTTTCTAACTCCCTTTATTCCCTGGCTTAAAAATAACTTGCCGAGTGTTTTTCAACTGATATGAAGTTTTGTATTTTGTAGCAATTCGGTTATTTTGCATTTGCTATTTGCATTTCGAATGCAATGCCAATGGGACTGAGGGTTTATTGTGCGTGTGGTCCATTTGTCGCTCATGAAAAATACAGGGACTTGTTTCACTCGCCTGTTTAGCGCATTTCAGTTTAAGAACAGCAAATTACTAATTAGTTGTTATTCATATTAAATATAATATAAAAGTTCAATGAAGCTGGACGGCTAGATATGCATAACCAAAATCGGTACAACGCAAAGCATTTTAATGAGAGCACTGCTAAGTACTATTTGAATTACCTCAGTTATATATTTTATTTTATTTTTGGTCTAGTTTTATGAAGTTATAAGTTTAAGTTCTTTGGACTTAATGGCAAATATCTGCAATAGCTAATCTCAGCATTTGTAAGTTGAAATGAAATTTAAGTTAAATGTGGCCAGGGTGTATAGAGAAAGGTGCGTATATTGCATGAGTAAATACACTATATTTTCGTTTATTCTTTATTATGTCACTACCACCCTCGTTTTGTTTTATGGTACATAGACATGTGCACATATCACATTTCTTTCTTTCTTTCTTTCTTTCTTTCTTTCTTTCTTTCTTTCTTTCTTTCTTTCTTTCTTTCTTTCTCAATTTTTTTCAATTTATTTTATTATTATTATTATATTATTATTTTTACATTCCAAAGATCAGTTTTCTCGCTGATGAATTGTAAATTTCTCCTCTTACATGTTTGTAATTTGTCTTCTTTCTGCTTGTACCTTTCACTGTTTACCTTTGTTACATGTAAATAGCTCTAGAAATTTAATAAATGGCGGAAAAGTTTAATCTTTCTTCATGTGTCATGTCTTCTTGTGGATTTTAAAGCTAGATATGCTTATTTTAAATATATATGTCTTGTATAGGTGGATACCATCGTCCTCTGTTTTGCTAAAAACACAATTTAATTGAATGTGGCTTGCCACTGCGCATTTTCGTTAGCCTTGTAGCACTCGCCTGTCTTGAAGATCACTGCATATCTCTCTAGTGATTTATATCGCTGCATTGCGAGTAATCCTGGTACATTACGCCTTGTAATCTTATTCTAAATCACAAAACCCTTCCTTTCTGTCTCGTCTCTCCTTAATTTAACGGTGCACAAACCCTCTGCTCAACGATGCCGTGAATACGCCTAAAAATATGGATCCATGTTAGAAAAAAAAGCAGAAGTTAAATAGTTTCTCGGCTCGTGGGCTTTTAATGCTTTAATGAGTGTAATTCTTGCACAACAGTTTCGCGACTGTTTGCCAGCGCAAGCTGTGTGTTTTTTATATTACAAAGGAGCGGGTCGGTGCCATAGCTCAAACCCTGACAACCAAATAGATAATCAAGAAGACAAATGGCTTCTTTTGGAAGGCGCAACCCTTGTATTAATTTTCATTTTCTTTTCTCAGAGCAGGTATTGAAAATATAGAGCCGGAGAAAATAACATTCCGTTTGCTGGCGTTGAACTTTACACAAAAGTATGGCCTTAAATTGGTCTTCTAGCATTCCGTGGCACCGAGAAGATTTTCTATTACTTGCTTGTTGATATCAGAGAGGCCTTTTCGCCACATAGCCCGCTAAAGCCATTTGTCTGTTTTCTCCCTTTTATTTATGAAATGCTGTCTGGAGAAACACTTTAAAAAGCAAAAAAATGTGAAGCAGTAAAATCATATGAGGACCATAGTTGAAAGTTGAAATAGTTAAATGTACAGATGTGTACGTATTTGGTTTTTGATAATATAGTTGAGAATATTTTGCTTTTATTATCTAGGCTAATACTGATTCCAGTGGCATAAATATTTAAGAGTTTTATATATATATATATATATATATATATATATATATATATATACAGGCTTATATGTACTTATATATATTCAGTACCTCTACATACACCCATTTTGTGGTTGAGCACCAAACAGACCCAAATCTTACATCCAATTTAAATGCATTTTTAACATGTGTCTCTCAAAATGTAGGCTACTCGAAAACTTAAATAGATGCATTTGCGTGTGGCATCTGTATAGACCTTGGAATCCTATTGTTGTCACACATATTTTATTTTCTTAAAAAAAAAAGCCACACTGATTTGAATAGGAGTGAACAGATTTCTTTTGAGGGCCTCAAAAGTTCACCACCATTATTTGCAGACAGAAGCCTAAAGAAAAATGTGAGAATTATACAGAAAAATCATTAATCACCGCTTCTCTTTAAACAAGTCTTCTCTCCTATTGTCATTCGGCAGCACAACTGCTCGGACCTTCTGCTAGGAGGGGAGTTAAATCTTGAAGGGCACTTGAAGACATCCCCCCTCCCTCCTCTACCATCTTCTATTCACCAAGTCATGCCACAAAAAACTTTTTTGGCGAGGGATGGCCCATGAAGAATCTCTTGAAAATGTTAGCGCGAGTGAGAATCTTCGCAGGACCAGAGATGGCAGAGTTTAAGGTACAGTACTTTTGTCTTATTTGCAGCACTTTTAGAGTTTTGAGTTTTATTGCTTTATGGCCTTCTCGCAGTTGGGTAGCAGAGACACATTTGTCGTGTTGCGCCACGGATGGTTTTATGGCTGCTTTTACAGTAAGGGTAGCTTTTGGGAACCGGTTGTTGTGTGTTTGTGATAACTTCTAGGTGTGTGCCATCACAACTAAATTGGTAGCATGTTTTCCTTTTCGTCTTGGAGTAACGCATCTGTAGCATTGTTACATGGTGTATTTGTGGGAGTTGGTGCTGAAGTAGTATGGAGTGCAAAAAAAACCGAGCACGCGAGCGTCTGTTTGTCCCTTCGTTTGCGCGTGAACGCGCATGTGTGTCTTATATCAGCACTGTGAATATGCATGAGTTGCAATGTGCCACATACACATGCAATATGTAAGACGCCTAAGTCTCCTATAGCTGCGAATATAGAATATGGTATGCTGCCCTGATGACTGTTGTTAATGACACTTTATTTCTTTTACATATCACATTGTTTGTGTGCGCATGTCTTCCCCACCCTAAAACGCCTTTTTATTCCATCAGAGAGCTTGGGTGGCACACAGGTGCAAAGTGGCCGGTTTCGAGAATAAATTATTCGATGCTCTGTTGGTCAGACAGGAATGAAAAGCACCGAAGAGAATGTCTCGAGAGCAACTATTTGCCCAATACAAACGACTTGTAGCAAATTGCTTCAATTGCTTGTTGTGTGCTTAGATGAGCACCAGTGCTCTCATACGGGCTCACCGCAATTTAACCCCTGCAAATCAATCTTTTGTGCGTATTGGAGAAAAGGCCAGTGGTTCTGGTTTACGGTTTTCGCCTCCCTCTGCGGACCTGTGTAGCATGAAGCGTGGCAAAAAAGACAAAAATATAGAAACTGATATTGAGGGAAGTTGAGGGATGACAGAAAAAAATCGATTCTTGCAGCAGGCAGGCAGAATGGCAGCAATGGGTTCAACTGGAGGACACGTTTTTCTGACCGATTAGGTCTGTTGCGAAGGCTCAGACTGACCCTTCTGAAACCCTTGACCCGACGCGGACAGGACAGCGCTACGTGTTACATGGTCAACAAAGCCATAGGGCGAATTTGTCATAACAGCGCGGCCGGGGCACTGTAACCCGAGGGCACCGTGCTATCTCTTCCCTCAGACAGTCTAGTAAACTATCGGGGCCCTTAAAACAACAGCAGCCGTGGCCTTGCAAAGACCCATCCTTAAACATCTCTCCCGTCTTTTGGTTTGAGCAGCTTGTAAAAGGCCCGAATAGTCACCATGCATGTCAAGACCTGCAGAATACACACCGCGAGATTACTTTACGATTTCCTCTCTATGTATTTCAGTAGCTCTAACACTGTGAGGGAGGCCAAGAGGGCCTTCCGCTCCAGAAATATGACGGCTATTTTGTGTGACAACGCCTCGCATTGTATCATGTAAGCCCCCTCCTTCTTGCTCTCCTTGTTCTGGTCTCCACTCCCTCCTTCAAGGTTTGTTGGAAAGCTCGCCGCTTGGCCTTGTAACGCTGATGTGATGGTGTGGTGCCTGTTTTAGTTCACGCCGCTAATTGCGAAACAAATAGCCCTCGCGCATTGCTGAATTATTATTGTGAAAAGCCACGGAGCGGAGGTCAGCACCGCATAGTCACAGAGATATATGGCCCGCGCACGCCAGCATTGTGGGCCTGGGCTGAGAGCCTGTGTGTGTGTGTGTGTGCGTGTGTGTTTGTGTTTGTTTTAAAGAGACACATATTAAGTAAGGCAAATCACCATTGTTAACATTGCCAGCAAAACGCAACCCCTCCCTTTTCTGCTGCATAACTAATCTACTATTTCATCAATATTACTGTACTATTACCGATCTCTATCTACACATGGTCTACAGCTATTTAGTAAATATGTTTAATCTCTTGTTTTGAAAAAATGCAGATTAGGCGTGCATTTATTTCTTTAACTCTCTGTATCTCTCCAACCGGGCTCCTCTTCATTCGATATTAATATTTAACTAACTGAATGGTTGCTGCGATACAGATTCCATTATTTCCTGAGATAGAGAAGAGTAATGAGTGATCTCACTAAAGATGAATGTTCAGGTGCTTTATTTGTTACTCTTGGCTTCTGAAAACGTGACTTCTCATTTAATGTGAAACTAACAGTTTGCGCATGCTGCAGTTATTCCTACATATTATAGTCATAATGATTAGGTTCGCTGATAGCAGGTGAAAATATGTAATACATTATTATTTTGAATTAAAATAATTGTTATTGCTAATAATAATAATAATTTGAGACGCTGCATTTTAAACAATATTTGGGTTAATCTAAATCATTTCCCTGATTGCATTTTTATAACAAACGAACCTGACACATGGAAAACAGAGGTATACCTCAACAAGCAGCTGTCCTGCGAGTCTCCCTATCAAATAATATAAATATATATTTTAAAGGCATTACGCCTTCTGCCGCTTTTGACAGGTTTACAGTCCTCAATAAAAGAGGGTATGCTCAGTGCCGTAAATCAATCTCTGCTGCTCTGTATAAACCTAGCCTTTAGCCAAACGTTCTGTTTACTTAAGCGCCTGTAAAATCTGGGATATTCATTGACTGATTTTTTCTTTATAATCTGAGCTCTCTCTTTTCTAATAATAATAACAACAACAACAACAACTATTAAAGAAATATCAAATTAATTTATTACTTGCATTGTAAAAAGATGGCGACACAGAATATATTAATAGACAGGTCTCGAATTTTAATATAATTCCCATCCCATTTTTTTTTTCTACTTTTATTTTAAATATTCAGTTTCTAGATGTTTGTTATTTCGTTTTAACTTTGCAGAGGATTTGGTCACTATTTGAAATATGGATTTGAACTCTATTCCCATTGTCCTAAACTAATTTAAAGACACGCATGAACAAAACAATCGCATTGTACTTTCAAATGATTTTTATTATCGAGTACTTTTTTGTTCTGAGCATTACTAGCGTGCATGTATTTCCAGTTTTTCATTTTTTAATAATTACATAAACTGAAATACAGACCGTATAATATTTTTTTTTAATAAACCTGACAAAATACATCGTGATTAATTCTTAAAGTCACATATTTTAAAAGCACATGTGAAATCGTTATCCATTTGGGAATCACACAATTAAATTTTATTCTTACATTGATATAATTCACATATAGTTCAAAAACAAATAGAAATACATCATATGTATTTGTTTGTATTTACACCGCTACAGTTATCTTGCAAATGAAAAAAATGCATGGACTGAATTGCACTATTGCGAAGAAAATCGCAGAGGTTCAATTGCACATAATGCTTATCTTTAATGCATTTACATTTTTTGGCAAATAGTCTAATTGCATTTGATAAAAAAGCTGGCTACACTTTAATCGCGCGTCTTATTCGTTCCTTCGAGCTGTTTTGACTGAAATTAGCTATAGAAAAGACGGTGCAGATTCTTTGCTAGACTTCTTCGAAGCACAACAGCAAGTCAGCCTATTGTTTGAGCATCAAAGTCTTTGAACTGCTCCGTTTCTTTTGACTCAGCCCCAGGTCTATTGTTTCCGTTTTTCCTCAGTGCTGCGCAGAAGGGCATCCTATTGTTGCTTAGGGCTCGCGGCAGGGTCTCCAAAAGAGATTTTCATCCCTTTATCTGTCGCATGCTACCTGTCTTTGCACAGCCTAAGAACTCCAGAAAATATTATTAATAATAATAATAATAAAAAAACAAAACAAAACAAAAAAATAACAGCTTGATAACTGAATGTGGATACATTTGGGCTAAATCAAATATCTACAAAACTACCAACTTGTTACAAAGGTGCTCTCTGCATTGGAAATGTTCAAACCGTTAAACTGACATAATTTCGATAAAATGTCATAAACGCGTGGTTGTAGTGTTAAATAAGCTGGCAAAGAATCAGTGATGAAAATTGGGTATGTGATATCAGTTGTAATGCCAACAGCCATTCATCAGAGTGCTTGTTATCGTAAGAATTTCTTCACAGAGAGAGAGAGAGTCTCTTTTTTATTTATCAGTATTTAATGTATATTCAAAGTAGTGTCACAAAGAAATCAAACAAGACATCAATATAACATTAAGGACAATATTTTGGCTTAAAAATTATCGCAAAGTAGAAAAAACTAAATTAAATATGAAACGCTGATTACAAATGTTGGCTATTTCATAGGAACATGACTGAATACGCAACTAATATAAGTTAAACAATTTTAATAAAAAAAATGTATGTAATAAAATACTTATAAAAAACAGAAAACTTGCACGCAATTGAACCCATAATTATCCATGCATACCACATAGGTTTCCATTTACCACATATAGCTACGCTCGTGCTGTAACAAACTTTTTTCTTTACCTTTGTCCTGAACAGTATGAAGAATTTCATTTTACGAATAAAAAGGACAGAACAGCATGTAGTGTAGCTGTGGAGTGTTGGGTCATAGTAATCCCGCGAGCGTGCAAGCCGTGGTGCCCCCCATCCCCCTCCTGGTCACGTGATTCATTAAATAATTAATGCAGTGGTTGCAGAATAGATATGTATTCGTCAGGAATATCGCAGACATGGTCTCCTAGTGTCTGACGTGAAATTCAACTGTCCTTTTAAAAACAAGCCCTATAGCGGAGCGAAAAAAAGCACAGGCAGAGACCCTCACAGAGGCTGCAATAAAACAAATTTGGACGGGGGAGCGTCTCACCGTGTGAAGCTTGTGAGTATACGAGGAAACGGGGAACGCCACTTCGACCGCCGCGCGCCACCGTTCCAGGCTTACCCGACTCCTTGCATTTATTTACAGTTTTGTGGTGCTGTGGTAAATATCGTCCAGAAATACTCATCCTCGCCATCCCTTGTCATCATGCATGTATGTCTCACAAACCCATTCCATCGTTTGAATTCAGCTGCCAACAGGAGTGATGCGACATGTCATAGCATTACACCGTGCTCCATTCATATCATATATATATATATATATATTTTGAAAAGCAGCGTGTTACTCTTCTTTTCTTCACCGTCCCACATCTTTCTCCTTTCCTTTGCATGTCCCTCTCTCTCTCGCTCACTCTCTGTACCGTCTTTTCAGCCAGCTACTTCGCTTGATTTATAGTGATATGTGTGTCAGCGGCAGCGGGGCTGCCATTGTGTATTTGTGAGGGAGTTGTGTTGTTTATGGCCGTCTGCGCGATAAATCATTTCTCTTTGAAAATGATGGGCGAGCGACGATATACGGGGACGAGGAAGAGATTCCCCGGATTACCGTTTAGGCTCGGCAGACTTTCTGTTTCGAAAACGGCCCGCGAACCCTTTTGCCCTGTACCTTCATCTTTAAATTGATTATCGCGAACGATTTACGACAATGGATCAGCGACTAATATGAAGGCTAAGTAGCTGCAGGTCTTGAGTTACTGAATATGCAATTACCAATTAAGGGAAGATTTGTTTAAATTTGGCAAAACGGAAACGCCTCGTCGCCTTGTAAATCTCATAAAAGTGTCCGCGCCCGCCAGGAAACTCATAGCCAGGGGTCTCATACCTGGACTGCAGCTGTTTTTCTTCATGGTGTAAAAACCTAATTGGAGCACTTACTGAGCAGAAAGTGGTAGCTACTGCTTTAGTTTATTCTTAACTAGAACATCGACAGAGCTTGAATTGCCTTTAAGCTAAAAGAGGGTCACCGACTAGCCTTTCAGACACAAAGAAGATATTTTTTCCCCCATGAAATCCTGTTTTTTTTTTTTTTTTTTTGTGGGACAGAATTAATATTGCCTGATTTAAGAGTAGGCTTTGCTTGAGTACAGAAGGCTTTGATAGCCTTATCATTGTTACAACCCCTTTTTTCTTACAAGTGATTTCAATACTGTGAAAACTGAAAGAATAGCACAAAAATCTGCCTCATTGGCTGGCATACTATTTGAACTGGATTCCCCTCCTTATCTGCGAACTAGGAGGAGGCTTGTCAAGTGAGCGACTTTACCTGTAGTAAATCTTGTTTATGACGTGTTAATGTTATTTCGTAGAGATGGCAATAATTGTGTAATGCACATGCGCCGCTGAAGAAGACGACCACAAACAAAGAGGTTAATCGATTTTACACATAAACAAAAAGACATGCATTTATTGTAATCTATGGCTTTAAGGTCAAAGTAAAACTATAACTGTTAATGTTACTGTTAACAGCAATAAATGAGCAGCAGGAATAATAATAATAATAATAGGCCTAATTATAATAATCATCATCACAAAAATAATAATAATAACAATAATAAAAACAACAACCTTTTGCTTTATAGCATTGCCATTGTTTTATTCACCTCCTCTCCACCTGGGTAATACAAACCTTTGTGTAGCAAAATTAGAATAACTCCTTGGCTCCTATCTAATATTAATGGGCACACCAGCATGGCGAGCACGCTCAAAATAGATAATTCCAGCAGCTCTCCTTGTTGCCGGGCGCTGTGTCAAAAACAATATCCGAGCTCATTTTGGAGGATGCGCAGGGGGCGAAAAGATGGGACATTTTTTCGTGCAGGGACTCGCCAGGCGGATCTCATATCTGATTTCACGTGTTTAGTGACAGCCGAGGTTGAATAAATGATTCAAAATGCCAGTCAGTTTGGATAGACATTAAGAGTCCCTACATCTATGCAGAAAAAAAAGTTGTTCATGTGTAGTTATACAATTAGGTTTATCACAAAAGTTAATATAAACCTTATATTCATTAAATAATTAAAATATCACATTTATAATTGTTACGTTTTAAATCTTAGTATGCCAGTCGTGCACATTACGAGTATGGTTAATATCAGCATTAAAATCGTGGAGTAAAACTATTTAAATGCCAATAAAGAAAGCAAACCCAGATAACTGTACATCAATTTATTTTGCGTTTAGATAATTATATGTAATGGATAGGCCTGTATATATGACTGGAGATGCTTGTTGGCCTTTTTTTAATTTTTTTTTTATCAAACAGTATTCCGATAGTTCATCACTGGCAAGTTTCCTTAGGCTTTGGATTGGATGTCAGCCATATTGTCCTCTTATTGCATCCAAATGTACACTAACAAGATGGAGCGATGTATAAACCAAGCTGCCGTTTCGCAATTTAATCTTCAAACCTTCTGTCATTTTGACTAATTTAAAGCAAACATTCCCACACTTGACAGAACAGACATCAACGCAAGACAATTCAAATTTATAATAATAATAATAATAATAATAAAATTAATCAAGAGATTTCAGAATTGCTAACTTGGATAACGCACACCGTTTTCTGTGGAAAGTTAGATATATGCAGTAAATAAACATACATAACATAAATGTCGTCTATTTGTACCACTAAACGATCATAGTTGGATGCTCAACGATTATAGTTGTGTTTTCGCTATCACTAAACAATCATAGCAAATAAACATCTATCACTAAGCATGGTGGCTTAATGCAATCATGTTTTAGGTCCCATACGGAATCTTGTAGCCCCTTTGTCTCTCATTGGATTCGTCATTTTATTAGGCCAGCAGTAGCAGTTGTATGTAGCTACGATTTATTTTATGTTAGCTTAGGTGAGTTTGGTGTTTCCCCTGTCTCCTAATGCACGAATAATTACCCATTTGGAAATAAATCAATATCAAACCTCTCTCTAATTCATAACGGTCTACACAGAGAAACGATTGAAAGCACATGAAAAATGAGCAGAGAAATGCTATCCAGAGGCTACATGCTGGATTTTCATCCATTTGAGGAGCATGGGGGAGCGCGATAAGAGAATTCAGTCGGAAATGTTCGAGCCAGCGTCTGCCTTTTTATGCAGTGGCTAAAAATAGCATGGATACTATCATCACACTTTTAAATAGTTATAATTGAACTTCCGTCTGTCTGCTTGGTGTGTGTGAGCGCACGCGCCTGTTGTTTTCTGCTATCTCTGCGTGGGTAGTGTACAACCTAGCACACAAAAGCCTCGAAGAACGAACGCCAAGTGCAGTGACTTGGAGGTTTGCAGTGTAAGGCTAGTGAATGCAGGCAACATGCATTAGGGCAAAGCTAGCAAAACAAAACCGACTGAAGCTACCACAAGAAAGACTGCGCGAGCTTATTTTTGTAAACTCAAGAGAAAGCGCAAGCATCGCGCTTTTGATATTTATTGGAATTTGGCATCGTTCCCTTAAAATGAAAAAAGGAGACAAGAAACGTGTTGGATGTCGAAAGGGAAGGGAACAATTATCGGAATGAGGTTGACCGTGTTCGCCCTTGCCGAAGCCTGCAGGTTGCAATAACCATATGGCCCATGTGTTGGCCCCGTAGCCGTGCAGTCCTCTATTGGACAAACGAACCCCGTTGGCTTCTCCACCCTGTGTGTCCTGTCAGTCCACTGGTTCACTAGTTCACCGTGTCAATCCACCCTGCTCCGCGCAAGCAGCGAGAGGCGAGCAGACAGCTTGAGGCTAGAGGTGGAATCTTTCGCCTGCTGTTGAGTGGCGCTCCAGAGCAGTCCCACGCCAAGACTCAGAGCCTGGGGTTCGGCTGAAGGAAAAACGAGCTCCCGGAGTATTGGGGTTGTGGAAGCCTAAGTGGAGTGCGCTCGCATTAGCAGTTCCCAGCGCGCCTATGAACGCTCTGATCCACAAAGTAGCCTCGTTTTGTTTTATGCAAGCGTTTAAATCGATAAGGAAGCTATAAAACGTTACCTTCTCGCATCGAGCAACCATTTATATACACCTATAAAACCATCCTTGCATGGCAGTCAATCGGCTCCGTCGTTTTGCGTAAATATTCCAAAAACAAAGACCCATCTTCGGCGGAGAGATCGGGAGGAATACTGGATGTCAGGTAAGATTTGCAAGCTTCGAATGATGCCGCATGCCTGGACTCTTCCTTGTGTCCCGAGCTCTTCTGCCGACAAGTCATTAATTATCCGTTGTGTGACCTAGAGTCATCCCTGGGTGTGCCCGACTTCGAAAACTTTTTTCTTTGTTTTCAAACAACCGGAGACACTTGCCTTCAAATTGGTAACCGATGAGGGCTACAAGTTGGCTCATTCCCCACATACCTCAGAGCTTTTCTTTTATTAGCGTAGTTCTGTATTTTTTTAAACATCTTTTTTTTAAATCGACGTTATACCTTGTAAGTTTCCTCATCAGTTAGTCTAATTTCTCAAATGCTCACTGATTGGAAAAGTGTGGAGTTTCGCGCAGAGGCCTGAAAGTGTAAAAAGACGACAGATTTATGACCTAAACAGAAGACTGCTTATTCTACTAACAGCTTCTAATTTCGACCTTTGCTTTGCTCTCCACTGAACGCACCACAGGTATCCCAAAATGGCCTTATGGCCATTATGTCTTGTTATTATTTTTCAGTTTTACTGCTTGTAAAACGACTGGTGTCCCTAAAACCTACAGTAGGCGCAAGCTGTCAAAGGTAATAGAGGAGCGGCTAATAATTCAAATGTGGCCTCAAGGTAGACGGCTATATTGAAACATAATGTCTCCTCTGTGTTCCCAGCACCTTGGTCGTTTAAATGTGGACTTTTTAAGGAAAGAAAATACATAAATAAATAAATAAATATATAAGCAAATAAAATAGCTTACCTCGAATAACTTGTGCAAAATTTACTATCGCCAAACCGTGTTGTGTACTATATATATATTAATTCATATAATAATTAATTCATGTGATTATAATTCATTGATTTAGGAGACTTCAAAATTTTATCATTTAAAAAATATATCGCTTAAAATAACCGTCTATAATTTATTATATTATTTGTACTTTTTAATGAAAGAAGACGGGAAGAATGGCTCTTATATTATAGGGACAAATAAATAATATAATTAAATGTCAACAAACTTTGACTATAAATCACTTAAAAGTTCTGACACAAATGTTTGACATCAAACAAGTAAAAACTGCATTGTCACTTGCAGACATATGCGCCAAAAGGTACTACAATTTCAAAAACAGCCCTCGAGTCAATCTGCGCGCTTTGACACATTTAGAAAAATCTCTTCTCTAAGTAGTACTTTTGGTTTTTTGTCTTGGTGGTCGTTTGCCCAAAACAGAAATTGTGACCAGCGGTTTCCTAAACTAGCGTACTGGTCTGAATAAAACCACAAAAGTCTAAGTGGATATCATTTAATTGATTTTATCATAAATCACTGACAGTACAGAGAGAGGACCAGTTAGAGAGAGCAATTTAAAGTACAATGTGATACATATATATATTCCAGTCTGAATAGTTTATTGCTGTCATAATTATAACAGTCTGTGATTTTCATGGGCACCAATGCTGCAATGGTGTGTGGAGTTATGCCGCTTTACTTAAACGCGTATTTAAACGGTGACCACAAAAAGATCATTCAACGACTGATTTAACTTATTTTTTACTCTTAAAGTTAAAAGATCCAACTGCAACTGTTTCTCTTCTAACAGGGTGCAATTTTATTTTCTCTGCTCATTTGTCAGATTTGTGAAGTTGGCACTTTTGGGGACCCTGGGGGCATGGGCCTTGGTTGACCCAAAGACCCTGTCTCTTCCTCAGTCAGTGTTTTCATTCAAAAAAAAGTTAAACATTATCCACCCTATGCACAGATGGTCCTTAAAAATTAACTTTTTGGTCAAAAAGCTGAAAGTTTCACTTTTGATATAAGACCATCTGAATGAGTACTATTAGAGCAAGGAGGGTTTACAGGGCGTTGCGCAGTAATACATAATCTTCGGGTTTTTAGCTTCGTTTAGTTAGCCATACCAGTAAGTCCACTTGGCCGATATCTTAATCAAGGTTAAGCTTTAGACCGGTCAATTACACAATATATCATTAAGTAGTACAGACATAACATTTACACAAAGAAAACCACCTTACCCCACTCCTAAACAATAAATAAAGATTAATTCGCATACGAGAAAAAGTTCTTCCTGGTGCGCATCTTTGTTGTGACTATTGCGCATAGGTCAGAAAGGCGAACAAGAAATCTTAAGTTGATGCTATATGCGTGGGTGTCAGAAACCAAGCCCCCTGCCCATTCAGGCAGCCTGAGAGAGCTGAAACGCCACAGATTGGCCACAGAAGGCCTAACGTATCCAGCGGCCTCACACTGAAGTTTGTGGTGTTGAAAGTTGGATGTCATCCGCCAGACTGCATGAGAAAAGAAGACATAGCTAGCCGCTCCCATCTTAAAACAGCCTCCTCTCTCGGCATTTGGGTATGCTAAGCGTTCGAGCTCATTACTTTTCAAAGCACTGGAATCCAACGAACGGACTTGATGAAAGCTCACCATTTCTGTGATGGGGAGGCGATGTCAGTGTTTTCTGCTGGGTGGCACTCAAGAAAAACGAGGCAGAAATCACTAATTGTGGATTCTAAATGAAAATGTATGTTTTCTTTTTTGTTGTTGATTTATTAGACTAGAGACTTTCTGACGCATGCGTGTCACGTGAACGAAGGATTCAGGGCATTATTTTGGATTTGGAAAGAGGGCCCTTGAAGTATTGCCCAGTCACTACTAACTCGCCAGTTCACAGCCGCCTGGTAAATTACACAACACATGGGATGAGGTCGGCTTTGCTCTGACTTCCAGAAGGTGCCATACGTGCTTCTCAAGAGCCTGTGGACGTACAGGACTGGAGATTAATGCATAAATATAAGACATTACAAGGGGATTCCACAGTACCTCTGATTGATCACTAATCTGGTGAGTTATCGCACCTCCGCGGAAAGGTCAAGATGCAAACCCAGTGCCAATCTGTCAAAACCAAGCCGCGCGCCTTTTAGTTTTGCGTGTTTTCTCTCTTCCCCATGTTCGTACTTACGTGTTGCGTGCATATTTTTGAAACGAAGAACTATATTACAGATGGCTACGACCATGCAGAGAGGTGATGCAATATCCGAGGGGGAGAGGGATAATGAAGTTGAAAATGTTTGTAAGTGAGTAGACAAGAGTGTAAATGAGTTCACATTGTGAACTATGCAATGCAAAAGTAGCTTTACTATATTTAAACGCTCTGACAAAACGAACACAATCTCCCACTGCCCGTGCATCCACTTAATATGCATTTATATAAATGATGCAGGAGCCCTTTGTTACAAAGCCCGCAGTAATGAGCGCACGTGAATCAGATTGTTTCCTTCCGACCCTTTAATAGCCTGACCAATAAATATACACTACTGGAACGCTTTCCGTATAATCGAGGAGAAGCTGGTTCTAGTTCGGCTAAGCCGTTGCTCTCTGGTTGCTTTCGCTTCCATTTTCCTCACTAAAAATTGGCTCATCAGCTCTTCTGGCTGGGAGCTGCCTCCTCCCTTTGTTCTGAGAGCAGCAGCGTTCCTGCTTGCTGGGGCACGAGCACCCTTCACTTTATAGGTAACTTTAGGTTAGTCCAGCAAGGCTGCGGGTCGCTGGCGTGTTACCGGGGACGAATCGACCCAAAAATACCCGGACAGCGGTAGAAACGGGCCCGGGTGCTGGGAATGGAATCGAGCCAACGGCGTGCGTAAGTGCGGGGATGCAATAAATAACTTTATAGCGCTGTAGGCCGCAGAGTCGGGGAGGTCGGGGGAATCCTCGTTTTGATTTATGTGTTTGGGGTAGCTGTCACGAGCCGGCGAACGAAACCGTCCAACGTTTTTATTCCACTTTTAATAAGCGCTGCTATGCAGACCAGCAAGGCCATATCATTCCATTTCTGTTCAGGCCATCGCCTACTGTATATATCCATTTTCGGTCCTCCAGGGCACCCGTTTGGATTAAGGACTGTGTTTATTGGCGGATTTTATACCAGAATGGTGGGGCTCGCGCTTCATGATTTTCTCAGTGGTTGCCGAACGTTGTTGCATGTTATATTTAATCATTTTCAACCTGTTTCGTAATTTGTATGATTTATATGATGATTGTATTTTAAACATTTAATGTTATTTTTTTATTATTATTATGTCATTATCTGTTTTTTAATTGTCTGGGGATGTTATGTAACTATACATTATTAAACATTGCAGGACAGAAAAGTAGGCCATTCTTTTTCACAAGGCCAGGAGAGCTTGTTATGCTGTTAAAGGATGACTAAAAATGCGATTTAACTACAGATTTTCAGTATCACGTGTTTATTCCTTTATACAGCTGTATATTTTCAGTGTTTGAATAAGAGCGCATGCTTACTGTCAGTAAATCCGTTAGGAAGGCCAAAGGTTCTGTTTTAAATGATTAGAAATATCATACTTAATTCAATACATCTTGAAAATCAATAGAAGTAAGGGACTTTGGGATACAGCGTAAATATTTTCGTTGGCCTCGAATTTCTCTCTGTGTTCCGGAACATAATTTAAGGTTAACATGTCGGTCAACAGTGGCCAACCATCAAATTGTCTTCGAGGTCAATTTCTCTACATGAGGTCTGATGTTCACTATTGGATTTTTGGCGACCCCGTTTTGATTGCATCTCTCCCTTTTTCTGTTCCTCTACTTACAGTTCCTTCTCGTTATCAAGAAGTTGTATCCTTGCATAAAATCTAGAAGTGATAAAGGACAATATCTCGGTAAGTGATTCAATCTTTTTTGCGTTTGACAGTGATTTATACCCTTTGGTTATGTGTTTGGGGAAGAGACTATTTTCTTTTTTCAATTTCGTTTTTTAAAAAAAACATTGGTATTATTATGAAATCTGAATTTATATTTTTACTGATTCAAATAATAAAACAAATTTGAAAATTCGTATGCTTTATTAAAATGTTTTAATTTCAAAGACATTTTCATACAATGCAACATCAGAATTTTAGCTGCGATAGCATGTAATGCAGTACCATACAAATGCATGTTTGATTGCATTGAGCCCAATTTCGATGGCGATTATACCTTTGCATACTGGGGGAACACATTTCATAAAAAATATACAGGCCCCATCTCGTGTGTGCTGCATCCACATTGTTTTTGAAATGTATACAAAGAATGTTGCCATTAGTAAAGATAAAAAAAAAAAAAAAAAAAACCAGTTCATGCTTAACTGAGATAGTCTATGAAATCTGCATTGCTGTGATATGGCAGTATAGTGATTTGGATGGTGATTACGTACTTTTATCATTTTTGGGGCTGCTCATGCGTAACATTTATTTGCAGAGTCTTTGAAAAAATCGTTTGACACTTTAAATAATTGCTAAGCAAACGGTGACTCGCAACTCACAGTAAATCCCACGCTAGAATAACATTCACAACATGTTTTTGCCATGTAAATAAACATCCAAACAACAACATTAACAGCAGCTCATTAATTGTTTTACCAAAAGGCTACTGGAACTATTTGCTGTGTTGTTGTATGCCATATATTAATTTCAGGGGCACAACAAATCTGAAAATAAATAAATAAATAAATAACATCCATTAATGCTATTTTTTAAAGATCAATGTCGTATTAACGTAACACGATTCCTCTTTAAATTGGTCATGCAGTACTAATTATAATTGACAATGCAAAACGCGAAAACCTTTTTCTTTTCATCACTGTTCTTAAATTTTTTTAAATTTTGTGGAAATGTATAAATGACGTAGCACAAACTAAAATACTCCATACAGCTTCGTAGAAAACGTAATCTGTATAATCTATACAATTTTAATGCTTCTTTAATGTCCTGTTTCAACACAGACATACATTAGATTTCAAATCCTTTTAATCGAACTCATTAATTTTAATTTCAAAAAGGAGTATCCAGGGATCCGCGTGAAGTAGAATGTCCGGAAGTGTAGTTTTGTTTGTGGTTTCACGAGATGTACATCCATGGAAATAATGCACTGAGGCTGCGGTTGTCTTTTTCTTTTTGCTATTCCATTGGAAAACAACGATAAATGTAACATCCATCACCGCGCAGCTCAATATGCTGTCTTTTTTGAAAATTACCAATATGATTCCCAGTCCATGAAAACCAGCATGCCATAATCCGAACTGTACAATTCGACCCACTGTCTGAAAATAACAGTTTGTTAATGTTTATATCACAGCTGAAAGATGGCGAAATGGAAGAGTAGAAATTATATTTTCTGCATTTCGTTGCCTCAGCCCACGTGTTGGTTAATTAGTGCCCTTTTAAGTGGCTCCCCATTGGATCCTTTTAGCAAAGGTTGCAAAATAAGGAACAATGCCGTTTAGTCAAAGTTGCAGACACCTACATTTTTGCCTTGTGCCTTCCTCCCACACCGTTGGTGATGCTCTCTATTCAAGCACCTATAAAGAAATGCATCTTTTTAAAGTTGCCTGTTTACAGCTGCCTGTGTATGGTGGAAGTCATAAATCTTACGTAGCCATAAACGACGGGGGTAGTGTCCTGAATAATAAAAATAGAGAGAGAGAGTGAGAGAGAAAGGGAGACGTTGTGTTTGGCTTAAGGAGAGAGAAGTAGGAATATCTCTTGAACACCGTCGTGGTGTTTTTTTTTTTTTTTCTTTTTTCCATTTTGCTCCCGCGCCGGCTTTCTTCTTCGTTTCCTTTTTGCGTTTTCCCCTCTGTCCTCCATCCATAAAGGATATGTTGATATGTTTGTCCTTTTTGTAGCCTACAGTAAAAACAGAAGAAACTCTCGTCTATTTTTTAACGTGCACGCGCCATCCATGATACTCGCAGAACTTGTGTGACCAGGACTCGACAGAGCTTCTTCATATAAAAAAAAAAAAAATCTTTCTTTTTTCTTTTTGATTATTTGTTTTCACACCCCTCCCTCAGGTCTCGCCTGTTGTCTGTTCTTAAACCCCCCACCTCATTGGTTTTTATATTTTGCGCATAAGTTATTATACTAGTTGGGTGTGTTGGCAAGGATGTGATGAAATATTATAACGCTCTAAATATTATAACAATACAGATAGAATGTTGTTTCTGCCTCAAGCTAGAGGCAAGCCCGCGCTGAGAACTTACTTCCTGGTAATTTAATATACACCGGTAGAGTAAGAGAGGGAGAGAGAAATGGGTCCTCTCTGCTATAGTTGCCTATTAAACAATGCTACTAGAGCATAATAGTTAAACCACACAAGTGAAAGAGACCCGGTAAAAAACTCTTCAGCTTCCGTTATAGACCCTTCTCTTGTTCCGAGCGCCTGCAATTAGCATAAGTTTTCACTGGTGACGCTGTTTGATGGGATTAACGCTTGCGCCTCTCGCGTCCAGCCTGCTCCGTTATTTCCAATAGCTGGAAAGGCCTGGTGTTGACTACATACAATAACCTAGCAAAGACGAGCAAATAATACCAGCAGACCCCGGGCCCCGACATGAGACGGGGAGATGTTACGGCGAGTCGGGAGCCCACCTCGGATTATGATGTTCAATTTTACGACGTGAGGAAAAGGTGAGGGGAGATTGAAGGCGAAATTTGAGGCCATTGTTATCTGCGAGCAGGGCGTACCAGTCGACAGGGCGGCCAGGAGCAGCGCTGCCTGTCCATTTGCAGCCCCCATCGCATACCTCAGATCTTTCACGCTAGACCGTCTCCCCCTTTCGCGAGCCGAGGGGAATCGTCCAGCAGCGCCCGCACTCTGGCGCGGAGCAGCCGTGCTCGAGATACCCGGCGTTTGACGCGCGCTGTCTGGCTGGAATATCGAAACTGGTATGAGCTTTGGGCTTTTTCATTGATTGCAGAGCGGCCGAATGTGGAAAATATGATGCCTGCCCGCGCGTCTCTCGCCAGAGGCTAAGGTAAGCTGGTCTGAAATAGGCTATCAGTTTGTGAATGGCGGTATGTGTGTCCTAGTGATTTATGACCGTATGACTCCAAACGCGGTTCAAGAAGAGTTCACAATGCTTTAAGCTTCCATTGAAGCTGGAGCTTTCTTTCGCTACCTCTGAATAAATGCATCCCAGGTTGTGTTATCTAGTCTAATTTTGGCTTTGTTACATAACAAAGGAAATATTTTTTGGCGGATGTTTGTTTTCATATATGGCTCTGGTAGAAAAGCGTGCGTTTCATTTTTCAAGACAGAATTGGTGTTTTTACGCGAGCAAAAAAAAAAATGCGGTGGTTAAACGTCGGTATGAAGTATTCAAATTATTTTAACGATTTCAGCAAATGCTTCGATTGGCACCAAGGTGTGTTTTCATTTGATATTGAATTTGCACGTTCAAGGCCTATTCTTTCCGAATGCAAAGACTGTGGGTGTCTCTAATCGAAATATTTACTTACTATATTTTTGGGGTTTAGATGTAAGTAATCCTTTAGAAATTTACATAAATATCAGGTAACTTATTTTCGAATAGCAAAGAGGCGCCCAAGCAATGTTATGTTGTTTTTGTTGACGTTTAGGTTGGTCCTGCTCCTACTACGTCCGCTCTGGACTCCGTAATTGTGTTAGGGCTGGATCTACAGAAAAGTTGGTTATTGTGTTACCGTAACAAGAGGGCCAAGACATTACGTGTTCCATTTAATGGGACTGCGATATGATTTCATATCTATTATGCCTGTTTTTATATCCCCCTCTTCCTCTCCCCTTTCTCTCCCCTGAACAATTCCTTAGAGTAAATGATTAGGATTCCGGCCGTCCTCTTCGAAGATAAATGACCGACATTTGTGACGTGTTGAGACGATGTCCAAAAGCTGTAGCTCATATTTACGCTTTATACAACAGAAACACAAACCTCTCCTCAATATTTACAGTTTTATTTCTAAATAATAGAATATTAATTGTAGGATTAGAAATATATAATGCATTTTATAATCAGAAAGAATGATCTTTTCGAGAAAGACAAATTCATCGACTATTCCAGTTCATGTTAACAAAGGATTTTTTTTTTCTTTACGAGTTGAGCGTCTACAATAATGTATTTATGATCCATGAAGCTTATAATGTTGGTTCAAAATGTTATGGCAGCTTTAAAACGCTTTTCCTTTTGTATTTAAACGAACAAAAGAAAAAAATACACATACTGTTTTAGAACAATATAATGTCAGGGTGATTAATTCTGATAATATTTCAAAACCAAATATGCTATTTTGTGGAACACTTTACTGCTGTTATTATTATTATTGGATAGATAGATAGATAGATAGATAGATAGATAGATAGATAGATAGATAGATAGATAGATAGATAGATAGATAGATAGACTTCATTCTTTATTTGATCAAATTAATATTTTTTATTTTCTCTTCTTGTATTTGATTTTCGCAACGAAAGCAAATAATTAAATTATTAAACAAGCACAATACGCTAAACAGAGTTTATGTAAAACAGGCCTTCGTTACATTTGACATGCTTGTGTATGTATCCATCGAAGTATAACAGCATTAAAATACCAATTTAGTCTTCCCGTCATTCTAGTACATACATGTATCATTTATGGCGATACACGCATAACTAATTTTAAATTCCCAGCTCAGGCATTCAATTTATAGCTATGGAGGAAGGAGACGAAATAATTACCAACAATTTAATTGCCCACTGTGAAGTGAACTTGCAAGTATCTGATAAAACAAAAGCCACAGTAGTCCTCCTGAAACATCTTACGCAATCTCTTGGCTTCCCCTTAGTCTTTTTAATAACATTTACTACCCAGGCGAGTGAGTGAGAATAAATGCCAGGTGCCTGTAAGTGTTTGAGTGATCGTTTTTGCGGTCCTCTCAGCAACCCCAGAGCCAAGCTGCGAGGTCTTGAGCTTTTTAAAGGGTTGGATTTTTCTATTTCGGTCCAGCGACCATTATGAATAACACCAACCGCTTCCGGTGAAGCTTTCCTTATGCGTTCATAAAGGCCAGCAACAACGTTAAAGAAACACAATGCCGGTTTGTTGGGTTTTAATGTTGCCCAAATACGTCTGTTTGTAACTGGAGAAAGCACTCCAAAGATGGTCTTTGTGTCGGAAGCAAGAGCTCTCATATGTCCGCAGAGCTGGCCTGTATTGTCCATATTTGTTTTTCTTTTTTAAAATAACACTGTGCTGTCTTTTATTATGTGTATTCAGTCCTGTTTTAATTGCAAAAATGAAATATATATGTATATATATATTAAATGTTTTTACACAATATCAGAAGCTCAGAATGGAGCCCATGTCAGCAATTATTTACCAATAACACATCTTGGCCAGTGATTTCTAACATCAACATTTTTATAATAGGAGAGTTTTTATTAATTTATTTATACTTGCATATCAGAAAGAACAACGACCACAACACAAAACATTTATTTGAGGGACAGAAGCATGATACATTTGTAAAAAAAAAATGTGCAATTTAAATAACATGCAATAGAAACAAAAATTTAATGAAACAATTATGATGAAATGCAGTCCTACAGTTTTAACCCTTACGTGTGGTTTGTTATGATGTGCACAAGAGAGAAAGTGGGGGGGGGGGGGGGGGGGGGAGCATCTGCAGGCTGCGTTGTGGGAACATGCTATTCATGTCATGGTGTCTTTCAGTGCAGTAAGATGGATTTACCTCGCGCCCCTCTTATTATGTGCCTCTTATAACCTTTCAGGTCAGCTTCCAAGAGGCCATTGGAAAGAGACCGTCACGTGACATCTAGTGCCAATGTTCTTCCAGAAGGTCGTCAGGACCCTGGTAGCCGGTAACTCGATTTTTGGAAATGCAGAAAACGACCTACTACGACAACTCGACACTTTTCGGAGGATACTCATACCAGGGGGCAAACGGTTTTGGCTATGATGCCCCGGCACCAGCCTTCCAGAACTCAGCACATCTTGAGAGTGACTACCAAAGGTCTGCATGCTCCCTACAGTCGCTTGGCACCAGCGCACCCCCACAGTCTCAGCATGCCAAGACGAAAGAGCTTAATGGCAGCTGCATGCGGCCCAGTCTGCCACCTGAACACCACCCACCCCCCCAGGTTTCCCCTCCTCAGAACGCTGTAAACGTTGCTGCCTCAAATGCCACCCAGCAGCCAGGCGGCAGCGGTGGTGGTGGGGCCGGCAGTGGGGCCACGGCCAAGTCGTCATCCAAGTTGTCCTCTCTGGCCCCAAACCCAGCTCTCACGAAGCAAATCTTTCCTTGGATGAAGGAGTCACGTCAGAACACCAAGCAAAAAAACAGCTCCCCTAGTGCAAGCTCAGCTAACGGTGTGTTTGCCAAACCCCCTCTTCTCTTCTGTTCTATTCTCTCCACTTCTCACCCTTCTTGACCGAGACAGATGTTGACCAACATTATTAGCTTGTAATGGGATACAATGGGGGTTTCAAATGTTTTCAACATTTTTTAGCGTTTGGATGTTTAACAAGGGGACAGGCCAGTCTATTTCAATGTAATGTACAACCAAAATAATTCTCAGAATTGTGATGATTATATGATTACACACTCTCAATACCTCTGACTATAAAAGCATCAGAAGATTAAAAAAAAAAAATCAGTACACAGATTATTGTTCAGATTTTAGATAGCAGCAATGCCACATCATGTCATACATAATTATTGTGTCCAGATAAGAGAAGATTTATCCCACAAGCCTCTGAATCTGCATGTAGAGGTTTCTATCGTCTTAATCCTCCCTGTAAACCATTCAAAAGACAAACCATGTAGCAAACACACCGTTGCCTAGTGCACAGTATGAATCTGGCCCTGGGCTTTAGTTGTAATGTGATTTACATACACAAGGTCAATGTTTGGGCATGCGTCTCTTAATAAATGCCAAAGTTATGAAGTGTTGACAACCAATATCAGGGGGATAAGTTTTTCATGGCCAGCTTTATTAGTGGGAACGATGCATTCAATTTCCGTGTGGAGTAATTATGTTTTATTTCATTCTCACCCCAGCGGAGAGCAGCGGTGGTGAGAAAAGCCCTCCGGGTTCTGCAGCTTCCAAGAGAGCACGCACCGCTTACACCAGCGCTCAGCTGGTGGAGCTCGAGAAGGAGTTTCACTTCAACCGATACCTGTGCCGGCCGAGGCGCGTGGAGATGGCCAATCTGCTGAACCTTAGCGAGCGGCAGATCAAGATTTGGTTCCAGAACAGGCGGATGAAGTACAAGAAGGATCAAAAGTTGAAAGGCATCGGCTCGTCCTCAGGGGGGCCGTCCCCCACAGGAAGCCCACCTCTCCCAATGCAGTCCTCAGCTGGTTTCATGAACTCTATGCACTCAATGGGCAGTTATGATGCTCCCTCCCCACCATCTTTTAACAAGCCCCATCAAAATGCATATGCCATGTCAACAGCCTATCAGAACCCAATGAAAGGTTGCCCACCCCAACAGAAGTATGGAAACACTGCACCGGATTATGACCCACACGGGCTACAGGGTAACAGTAGCACCTATGGGACACCAAACATGCAGGGTAGCCCCGTGTATGTGGGCGGTAGCTATGTTGATGCCATGCCTGCCACTGGGCCTTCTATGTATGGCCTCAATCACCTACCACACCACCAGTCGGCAAGCATGGACTACAACGGTGCCACACAGATGCCGGCGAACCAGCACCATGGACCGTGTGACCCACATCCGACATACACGGATCTGTCTGCACACCATCCTTCTCAGGGTAGAATCCAAGAAGCACCCAAGTTGACTCATCTGTAGCAGGTTTGGACAAAAAAAAAAAAAAAAAACAGGAAAAATAAAGAAAAAAAAACTGAAAGGAAGACAAGACAAAACAGACTAACCCATGGGGCGATGCAATGGGGTTGAAAAAGATGATCCAGTGGTTTCTTGCCATGACTAGAGCACCGGTTTGTGTCAATGTTGTCCTTCCATTCATATGTGAACATACCTGAATTTAGTATCCATAGGTCTAAATACCCCTTTAAAATGACACATTTCATGAACAGTGGCTAGCTTATGCCAAGGAATAGACTGTCTAGCTGTATGACCTCATTACATCATCCTAAATGTTGTGTACTTCTTCAGCATTATCGCTGCATTCCTCACACTTTGGAGGGCGGTACGGTATAGCTTACATTTAAACTTACTGGTGCAAGAAAACCACTGGATTGTTTTCGTCCACCACCCTTATTTCACATACCTCTTTTTTTAAACTTCTAAAAAAAACCAGTCGATTTTTTATTAACTTGTTCCCAAAACAGCAGCAGACTGGCACCTTGTCTTTAGCAAGACACGGTGATCAAGATATTCATATCTTTAAAGTTCGTTTTACACTATGCTACCTATCACTATTAATGAGAAGTGAACAGAATTTTGCTATGGCTTTGACACAGGGTAAAAAAAAAAGAGTTGAGAATACTAGTAAATTAAAGTTCATTCCCTCGTTCTCAACTCGCTGCCCCTCTCTCCCTCTCCCTCTCCCTCATACTCCTTCCCCAGTTCTTTATCTTTCCCAATCTTTGGGTTCGCCTACATTAGTCCAAACTAATATGAAAGGCCCACATTTTCTCATATATTGACTCAACGTGGAAACAGGGTATATTTGAACAAAAATGCATGTCCGGGAAACCAAGCTACGGCGCAGACGTCTTTGTTTACGCCTAATGCGCTCTCGTCTGGGCATCATTGTTGCACTTAGAGTTTACATTTAATGGGTGAGGAAGAAAAGTAAATCTTATTTTGAATCGGAAGACCTTCAATCAGCGTCTTTCGCTAAGTGTGTTCAAGTGAACATTCATAAATATATATTTATTTGTTATAGCCAGTTTAAATACTTTCTTTTTTGTATTATTTATCCCCATGTATTTATATCGATAAAAATGTACTTTTTTAGTATCTACCTGTTATAAAAAGACGCTGTGTTCTTGTCATTGTAACAAATTAATTTTTAGTTCTTGTATTTTAGAGATATGTAGGTTTATGTTACCCTTGTATAAATAATGTCTTGACTTGTACAGGGGGCGCAAGAACGGAATCAAACCGTTCCCGCATAGTCGAGATTTAGACGAAATATAGCGAAACATTTTGAGAACTTCATTTGTCCTTTGTAACTACTTTTATTTCCTTGTTAAGAGTTGGTTGTTGAACAATTCTTTAATAAAATGTTATGTTATTCATTTCCACTCTAGAAGTTCATGAGTTTACCAAACAGCCTCACACGAATATACAGGCAAAGACTGAAGGGGGTGGGGTAGGGGTTCCTCAAGGCCTGTGAAAGAGCCCTGGAGGCCGCGCCTGCAATGGTCACGTGAAAGGAGTCCAATAAAATCGTCGAACACTCTCTTACTGGATATGGAATTAGAACAAATGATTACAAGTAATCTCAAGTTTAAAGAAGAAAGGTACAGATAATAGATGACTAAACATTTTTGCTTGTTGGATCTCCATCGATTATTGTAGGGGGGAAAAAAAAGAGCTGCGTTGCTGTCTGTGCTCATTTATTAACAACAGATTTGATGTTAGCATGCCCAGTCTTTAGACAAATCTAGACAAAGAAAATAGGAAACGCGTGAATACAAAATAAACAAATATTACAACAACAACGATAACATGAAATAATTTTCATGGCATGCACAAAAAATAAACTACAGCAACGCGGCGTTTAGCGGTTTGCGTTTATCTCAGATTTTCTCAAGATGTGTTTGATTAAACGTTTTATACTGTTACAGACATTTATACTACCTTAATGTGTCGAAATATATGATAAAAACAGCAAAGCTATTATCAGAATAAAAAAGGCCACAAGAAGCAAATTTTTGCAATTTTAACTAAATACACAGAAAATACAGTCAAATATTCTTACTTTTTCATGCATTTTAGGTAGATAGATAGATAGATAGATAGATAGATAGATAGATATTTACAACATAAGATATCAAACAGTCAAATATTCTTACTTTTTCATGCATTTTAGGTAGATAGATAGATAGATAGATAGACAGATAGATAGATAGATAGATAGATAGATAGATAGATAGATAGATAGATAGATAGATAGATAGATATATAGATATTTACAACATAAGATATGTCTTAAGAAATTAATTAAAAACCGCTGTCCTCAGATGATAAAAATCCCTTTAAGCATTTAACGCAAATAGTTGTTCAATTCGTCCCAGAATATTATCATTATTTTCCAGTGGGAAAAAAAATCCAGTTGAAAAAAGGGATCACTTGACATTTTTTATGCTAGTACTGTTCGAATAAGAAACATAAAAACGCACAAACAATAAATAAAAAGAGAGATTATCAGTGCGTCCCAGTCCCTCGCAGTCAACTCCGTTCTGTAAAGAGGGCCTTTTAGATTGACCCCTTTCCAAGTGCCCACGGCCTACAGCTCGCTTTGTATTTCCTTTAAAATTCCCAGACACCCACACAGGGCTACAGCCTATCTGTTTCCACTCTTCCACTTTAGACGAGAAAAACGACGAAACGAAGCACGGGCTGCAAATCCGAAATACTGTGAAGTCAAATTCAGATTACAGCTGGTTGCAACACAGTTTAGTTTTAATCTCTAATCCTATCGATGCGACGCGCCAATAGAATGTATCCAATGCAGAAAAAAATAATTCTAGGGGGGGAAAAATCCACAAATCTACGAGGGAATAATGGGGGTTTTCTTTGTTGTGATCTTGGAGGAAAAAGGCGAATTCTTGAGGGTGGCTGCTGTCAAGCGCTTTGCCGGCGAAAAGATTGATCACCCTTGCTGCCTCTCTACTCCTGCTCTAAAAATATCTACCCCCTTTTCCCATTCGTTTTAAACTTTGACGCAACCAATTTTGCTTAGTTTTTCATCAACTAACATTATATTGTTACTTTCGTCCAAGGTGCAATAGAAATTCAAGTCAACACATAAGCTATTTCCATTTTGAACGCGACCTCACGATGAACTTTTGGTTGTTGTCACAGTCTACAAATGTTTCACAAACACCGCTAACAACTATTTTTTTGTGCGGTATTATGTGTAATGTGCACCTTCATTTAAATAAATGAGCAAAATATTTACAGAAATATTATTTAACAATTCTCTAACCTGGATTTAGTGCAAACTTACGCGCTTTAAGGTTCCAGTTTTAAGCAATCTTCAGAGGCTGTGTTAAAAAAAAAATCTACTTAAAGGTAAACACCAAAAAAATAAAATAAAATAAATTATATGTGTCGTAATGGTTGGGAATCTCCTATTCGGCAAATGTGGCGGAAACTCTCACCATCACTCTTGTACATCCTTATTTATGTGCTTGATAAAAGAAATATTTCTACACCTAACTACATCTCTTGTCTGTTACTCTTGTCAAAAGTTTTAAGATTAATGACCCTTGATTGTAAATACGCAAGAAGCCATATTGTGGATGTACTTATCAGGCAAGGCCTGTGAATTACATCACCGGTAGTTCTGCATTTGGATTGTTATTGTCTAACATAAGAGGCCTGCACTTTACCTCTCACGACAAAACAAGACTGTCCGAACACATGGCAGCCGAGAGCCTTTTTTTAAAATTATTATTATTTCGTCCGTGTTACAATAAGAACTGAATTATAATATCCTGCTGTATTTTTGATCAATTCAGACAAATATTGCTTTCTTTTGCCACCAGGCCCCGAATTTCGATTGGCTGAGATGAGTCATGTGACCAGGAATTGGCTGCAATTTCGCCCATAGTCTTCAGTTTAGTAGACCCTGGTCCCCATACGCTAGTAATATCACCAATATACACAATTATTAAAGCCCGCAAATGCCGTCATAGCAGGAACGCAAAATAAATCCCAGCCTTTTGGATGTTATTTTTTGCGTATGTTGGTGTCGCTGGACGCCCTTTTTGCCCAGGCGAAGCGATGAATTTTGAATTTGAGAGGGAGATTGGGTTCATCAACAGCCAGCCTTCCCTTGCAGAGTGCCTGACGTCTTTCCCCGCTGTCCTGGAGTCATTTCAAACTTCATCAATCAAGGACTCGACAGCAATTCCACCTCCTTTCGAGCACACCATCCCCAGTCTGAGTCCCTGCACAGGCAACCAGGCGCGACCGAGGAGCCAAAAGCGAACTGCCTCCAATGGCCTCCAGCTCCGGACACAAACAGCACCGCCGACGCAGCACCAGCAAGGCCCGGCCCCGCTGTCGGGTGGCGCGCCCCTGGCCCACGAGTTCCCATGGATGAAAGAGAAAAAATCCTCGAAGAAGTGCCCCAAGCCCGGAGCCACTGCTGCTGCATCAGCAGCCTCCCCTTCTCAGGCATCCTCCGGCTACACAACCGCGGGACTGGAGTCCCCGACAGGTACGTTTATCAAAGCAGTGAATGCGTTTGTTCTGCATTTTGGACATTTTCCCCTGAATGATTCGTGACTCGAATAGATGTCAATGTAGCTGAAACTCTAAATAATTTAATTGTCTGTTATTATAGTCTAAACAGAATTATTACAGTGATTTTACATGCTTGGAATTTTTACGCAATTAAAAAAAAAAAAAAAAAATTGTTCTTTGTCCTGTTTGTATGTGATGTACGGCATAACCTGCTTTGGATGGGCTAGCATTCGAGCTCTATGTATTTAGGAATAATTGTATAACTTCATCTGATGTCTACATTTGATGCATCATTAAGCATGCATGATTGTTGTGCAAACATAGGCTATATATATATATATATTTTAAAACCCCGTCTTTAAAAGATAAAAAGGCATCCCCTCCCCCATTTCTTGGCACATATACAATACTGTGCACATTCTGAAAGATTACGTTGCCATGCTGCAGATAGTAGATCTTGATCTATAATAACGATTTAATCGCAATTGATGTCAGCTGAGACTCGATATTTATTCATAACCATGTTTCATGGCTTGGGGAGCCATTTTGGATAACAGTATATATTGTGAAAGCTGTGGCACGCAACAAAATATGGGGCTTGCTGAAATAACGCTTGTACACCACGCTGGTCTATTACCACAAGACATGCCTAACCATTGCAGTTATTGCTACATGACAAGCCCAAACCATAGGGCTGTTCTGCACGGGGATTTTATTGTGATCTGGACAATTTCTCACATGAAGTTCGATGACTTCGCCTTTTGTATGGGACTTATTTCTGTTTTGATTCTTGCAGAGGCTCAAGGTGGACTGGATAATGGCAGCGGTTCACGGAGGCTGAGGACCGCATACACCAACACGCAGCTACTTGAATTGGAGAAGGAGTTTCACTTTAACAAATACCTCTGTCGGCCCCGGCGCGTTGAAATAGCAGCACTTTTGGATCTAACCGAGCGCCAAGTCAAAGTGTGGTTTCAAAATCGACGCATGAAGCACAAAAGACAAACTACGCACCACCGGGACGGGCAAGAAGGCGAGCCCAGCGGTTTCGAGCTCCTGGAGGGAACCGACGCTGCTTCACCGTATTCGAGCCAATCGTTGGAAGTATCTGGTTCTGGTTCTGGCTCCGGCTCTGCAGCAGCCTCCGAGAGTGAGACTTGCCCGACAGCTGCCTCCTACACGAACAGTGCGGACAAAAGCCAGCCCACGCCTGAAGAGGGCCAGGCGAACCAGTCGGAGCCTGCATCTGTTCCTGACACAGCGGTTCACTCCCCCCCGTATCCAACGCCTACTGCAGATAACCCCAGTACAATGGCTGAGAGCCGAGCAGCTGGGCCGGAGCACTCGTTCACAGAACCGCAGGATGCCACCTCTCTACCCGATTTGAATTTCTTTTCGACGGACTCCTGCCTACAGATTTCGGACGCTTTATCGCCGAGTTTGCAGAGCTCACTGGACAGTCCAGTTGACTTCTCCGAGGAAGATTTTGACTTGTTTACGAGCACCCTTTGTACTATAGATTTGCAGCATTTACAGTTCTGAACTATTATGAGATCACAACGCATACAAGAACAATCGAACTCCATCTAATTGCAGTATCATGAATGCTTCTCGACCGCAACATTCCTATAATAAGACATTAAAAAGTGAAAAGAGACATCTACCTAAACAGTTTTTTTAAACAAAAAAGGCGTGAAACAATGCCTAAAAGGAAATAAATTGTCCATTATTTTGAAAATACGATGATGTAATCTTTTTGAATACACATCGGGATGGCCCCTGTCGAAGTTTCAGGTATTTTATTGCCTTTTGATTCTCGGATTTTAGTTTATGTCGACTAACAGGTGAATAGTTGCGGACTTTTTCAGTGAAACTCAATCATTGGAATCTCAGGAATTGTGTCTGACATAAGGGTAGCTGAACTGCTTTTAGGAATTCTCCCAAGGCGGGCGTTGTCCCTATTGAATAATTTTAGAACTAGTTTATTTATTGAGATTCTTTAATAGTAAATTTCAAATTTATTTATTGTACGTTATTTTCATAGTTGAAATAATAAAAAACAAAATAATTATAAAAAAAAAAATGGTGGAACGAGTGTGATTGATTCTCTAAGCTTTAATGAACTCTTTCATTAAAAATGTTTAATATTTGAATGTAAATCGAGACATTAATTTTAAGAATGTGTTCTTTTTCCTTGGTATTGATGTATTGTGTGGGAACTACACAATTCAGTCCGCAGGTTGAATTAATGTTTGAAGAACGTTATTAAGCGTATATGCAAAAAAAATATTTCTTATAATACTTATTATTATTATTATTATGTTACTATCTTTATATTGTGATGCGATACATTCTGTGTTATTAGTAGCTTATTCGTACGATAAAGAGGTGGGAACTGCATGAACTCAAGAAAAAAAAGGAAAAAAGAATAAGGCATTAAACTTGTAGTAAAATTCAAAATCTATTTTTAAAATACAAGCAATAAATCAACGAATCTTTTTGAACAATGCAGCATACTGATTATCATGAACTTGAAATAATAATGTAAAACAATATAGGCTATTTTTACAAAATCGGCTGTGGTTGATAACATGAGACGTAAAAGGCAGCACGGATATTATTTATTTTTAGATGGATGTTTAAACAAGCCACAAAAAAAAAGCTCGCGGGATAATCTGCAGGAGGGTCAAGCGGTTGACTGGGCTGTGGGCTCCCATGGCTGCACTCGTCCTGATGCAAAATGGCGCTCGAAGCACAATGAAGGATATGAACAATAAAGCAGCAGCCATTATGGATAGTTCAGGCTGCAGCTGCGAGCGGGATGCTCCGAGCTGGCTCCTTGTCAATTGAAAACATCAATTTAGACAAACATAGGCCAGAACTGTATCAGTTAAAATTAAATTATTATTATTTTATTTAATAATTAATATTAGACACCTTATTTAACAGCTGGATCTGAGCCCTTGTGGAGATCATCTTACAATAACACCGTGGTTATTAATAATAATACTAATTATCATTACTATTATTATTCATAACCCTACTTTAAATTATTATCAGACTGAAAGAGTAAAACACTCCATACAGCACAAAAAACCCTTGATAAATGTCTTTGCCTATGTTATTATTCCTATTTGTCTTTGACCCAGATAGAATGTACACACACTCTAAAAAATGCTGGGTTAAGTACAGCCCAGTGCTGGGTAAATATTGGGCAGAACACATGCTGGGTTGTTTTCAACCAACAATTGGGTTAAATATTGAACCCAACCGCTGGGTCTAAACAACCCAATCACTGTGTTCATCCATATTTTACCCAGCGCTGGGTTGTATTTAACCCAGCATTTTTTAGAGTGCAATGTTTCCCTTACCCAGGTCAGATTATATATTTCTGTTATGAATTTGAAGCAGCAAGAAAAACAACATTTCAATGCAATTTAAATATCTGAATAGGTCTTTTTTGCTTGGTTTACAAAAGCAATACCAGTAAATGACAACTGTGTGCGTTGAACAGGTGCTCTTCTCATATTACTGGAAAGGTGGATCTGGTCACAGTAGCACTGGAAGCTAGAGTTTAACGCTGTATGAGTACAAGAGCGACACACTGTATTAATACACTCACCTGCATTCATCAGAAATAAGGACAACTGAATGATATCCAGTCTCAAGCAGAAGCTTAAGTTTGCTGTTGTGTCAAGAGTAGAAGTGTGACATACGGATAAATAAAACGACAGATGTCTCTTGTGCTGATGAGTAAAAAGGAGCGTGATTTTGGCCAGCTGGCTGGCATCTATCTCTAAATTTCAGTGTCCATTTCAAGTCATCAAGTTCGAAATCCAGTATTCAGTAATTTCTCGTTTAGGTGCTAGTTTGGGATTTCCTGATGCCAGCATATACAGCACTCGTTCACTCTCTAATTTCAGACATCTGCCCTACTTCTGTTTAATTCACCTGAGACAGGTGAGACTTTACATATCAACATATCTTCAAACAATATAAACAACTTCTTCCCTGCCCAAAGGCCACACAAGTTTGGTAAATATTATTTAAAAACTCTAGTCATGATTTTTTCCCCATTAGCCTGATAATTTGAGGTGCGGCTGGGTCGTGTTTTATCTCAGTCCATATGCTTTGCTTGGTGGCCTGCCAGCTCGTATTTATCAGCACAGCTCTTTCTGTTTATATATTTTGCAGAGCACAGTACTTTGGGACAGTGAAATCTAAAATAAGGAGAGGTGTGGTGGCATAGGGATTTTCTCACATGAGAAAATGGGCCAATGTTTACAGTGGTGCATCCTGGGTAATGCTGTGTCTGAAGCAGTGCTGGGACTAGCCAAGATTAAAGTGGAAATGCCTCCTGCCCTATTTCAGTCAAACCACCATGAAGGCTCGGTTTAATCACTGAAGTGGTTAGGATAGTACTTTGTCATTGAACAACAACAATAACAATGGTAACAGCAAAACATTATCTTAGCTTATTTTAGAATGGCCTTATAAGACTTTACGGTTAGCAATGTAAACACATCGTATTGGATTATGAGCTCTGTAAACAGCTCCCTTTGTAGTAACTCTTGTATTCATTTGTTTAGCAAAGCCTCTTTGTTCATAAAAGCCTGTGACTACACAGCTACTGGTCATATGCTTATCAAATGAAGCATTAGCATGAATGTGGCTCAAAACGGTAACTGCCAATTTAAAAAGAACCTCAAAGATATTAATGCAATAACAACACTAAGATGTGCCTCTTTGTGCTCTGAAAACAAACAAAATCTGTGTGATTACAATGCCAACTGAAAGCTCTCATGTGACATTTCATAGCGTGAAACATTTCGTTGCTTGAGCAGTTCAATTGGCAGAACTTGTTCAGCATGCAGCCTTAGTCAGTTTCATATAAAGTCTCAATTTTTCAAACATTAAGCCATTATGTAATGTGTAATAGATTGGTTTATGTACACTGAAATAGATACAAAAAGAAACGTGATATTTCCCATACATGGACATTTCAAAGGCAAATAGGCTATCTGACAATCATTTGATTATGACATAATAAAGAGGTATTATAAAGTTTTGGTCTCTCTATTATATCTCTTCTATACTGACAAATAGTCAAAGGAAACTGTACAAACTAGAAATACTGAAAACAAAGCTTTCGTGGCTTGTACACAACAAACCTAATTATAGCATTAGGCATGTAGCTATCTGTTCATTTCTGCAACCCTCTAAAGGAAACAGAAGCTGTCAATGACAAATAAATAAAGTGATAGCCAAATAGCAAGCCAATACAATAAGATCAATTGTAATCCAAAAACTCAATGGTTTACATTATCATTTAGTCTGATTGATCACTATATTCACAGAAATAAAGAACACAGTTTTGATAGCACTGAACCTTAAAGGGTTACTTTACTCATCCATTTTTGACTTCCATTTTTTTTCCCATACTATGGCAGTCAATGGGGACCAACAACTGTTTGGTTACACACATTCTTCAAACTATCTTCTTTTGTTAAACTCATGCAGGTTTGGAACAACTCTGAGCAATGATCACAGAACATTTATTGTTGGGTGAACTATCCCTTTAAGTGAAACTGCTGATAAAACCAATACACTCTCATGGCAAGTTGTAACGTGCAACTAATTTCTGTTTGGGTAAATTGGTGGATAATTCATATAAATTTGTATTTCATAGATACAGATACTTAGGGGAAGGGTTATCTAAAAATCATAATTTCAAACAAATCAAAATGTTATAATTCAAACTGACTACCTCATAAATAGTTTTCTCACAAGATCGGCAGCAAAAAAGTCTAGCATCAGGCCGAGCTAAAATAGCCTGTAATAGATATCTCTTGCAGTATTCATGCCTTTTCAATGTTTAAACAATGAAAATAAAGTAATCCTTCAGCATGTTAACATTAGCAGTACGCCAAGAAAGCTCACTGAAAGCATGGTATACGTTTCAAAATGTTTTCAAAAGACAGCGACAGCTGGTGATGCACAAAGAATGGGACGCCCTGTATATTGGCTCAAGACCTTGCATGTCTTTCTGCACCAACTTTAAAAAAAACAAAACTCTACTTGTTAATAAAACTGCTTTTGACTCTGATATGCTTGCAAGGTTTTAATCTAGGAGTACTTTGTTATTCTGTGATTTTTGTTTGTTGATTCAAGTCATTGATGTTAGAGCACCTGAATTTTCAATGACCAGAACTCTTAATAAGATTAATTAGAATAAAGGTTTTCTTGGAACTTAAAAAAAAAAAAAAAAAAAAAACTGGAGAAGGAATAAAGATCATTTTGTGTAAAAATGACAAAAACATTTGGAGAGCAGCATGATTTGATGCATGCTGGAGTTTATGGCATGCTGATCCCCTCCTATAACAGCAGAATCAGAAACAGGCGAAAGTATATCAGCTTTTGTGTGCTTGAAGCAGACCCTTCACAGCTGTCCATATCTTCTCAGAGGGTGAGGGGGCATTCACTAACACTTGTACAGTATCTAACAGCACCACATTTTTACCCTTAACCCTGCCAACAAGAGAATGTGCCGACAATACCTTGGAGCAATCATGCTCTGTTCTGCTGCTATAGTAGACAAGATGACAGCTTCAAGTCACCCCAAAACGTAACGTATCCAGTGACATTCCATTGAAGGCAGATCACAGGCCAAATCAGGTGTGTACTACATGCTATCAGTCTTTTCACTGATTTACAGTAAGAGCTAATTGCTAATTGTAATTTATTTATTTATTTTTTAACATTGAAATCAGGATTTTAGGTTAAACTGCATATGAATAAGGGAAGTGAACATCTTTGGCCCTGCAGCTGGTCACCATTGTTAAAACAAGTTTACAATAAATTTAAAATGGCCCTGAAGTATGACAAACGATTATGAAATTCTTCTTCTTATTATTATTATTAATAATATTCTACTAAATAGTATCTTATAAAATCTGCATATATATATATATATATATATATATATATATATATATATATATATATATATATATATATATATATTAGTGCTCTCAAATGATTAATCGTCATGAATCACATCCAAAATAAAGGTTTTTGTTTACATAATATATGTGTGTGTACTGTGTATATTTATTATGTATATATAAATACAAACACATGCATGCATATATTTAAGAAAAACATGTCTTTTATATATTAAATATATTTATGTATAATATAAAATATAAGATTATAAATATATAAATGTATATACATGTAAATATTTTAAATATATATTTACTCTATGTATATAAACATATATGGACATATATTTTGTAACCAAAAACTTTTATTTTGGATACGATTAATCCTTTGACAGCACTATATGTATATATATATATATACACAGTGCCCTCCAAAAGTATTGGAACAGTACGGCCAATTCCTTTATTTTTGCTGTAGACTGAAAACATTTGGGTTTGACATCAAAAGATGAATATGAGATGAGAGATTAACATTTCAGCTTTTATTTACAGGTATTTTCATCTGGATCTGATACACAACTTAGAAGATAGCACCTTTTGTTTGAACCCACCCATTTTTCATGTTACCAAAAGTATTGGAACAGATAGAATTAAAATATATTAAAGTGAAAAAGACTTAATATTTAGTTGCAAATCCTTTGCTTTCAATAACTGCATCAAGCATGTGACCCACTGACATCACCAAACTTTTGCATTCTTCTTTTGTGATGCTTTTCCAGGCTTTCACCGCAGCCTCTTTCAGTTTTGGGGGGTTACCCCCTTCAGTCTCTTCTTTAGCAGGTAAAATGCATACTCTACAGGGTTTAAGTGTGGAGATTGACTTGGCCAGTCTAAAACCTTCCACTTCTTGCCCCTGATGAACTCCTTTGTTGTTTTGGCATTACGTTTTGGGTCATTATCTTGCTGCATGATGAAGGATCTCTCAATCAGTTTGGTTACATCTTTCTGTAAATTGTCAGACAAAATATTTCTGTAGACTTCTGAGTTAATTTTGCTGCTGCCATTATGTGTTACATCATTAATGAAGATTAATGAGCCTGTCCCAGAAGAAGCAATGAAAGCCCAAGCCATTACATTACTTGTGTAATGTGTACTATAATGTACACCTGTGTACACTGTGTTTCAGATGAGCTTGTATGTTTGGGATCATGAGCAGATCCTTTCTTTCTACAAACGTTAGCCTTTCCATCACTTTGGTCCATAAAATCAGTCCATAAAACCATGTCCCAGAATTTTTGAGGCTCGTCTCCTATTCTTCTTGCTAATGAGTGGTTTGAATCTTCTGGTGTAGCCTCTGTACTTTTGTTCATTTTGTTCAAGTCTTCTGCGAGCAGTAGATTGTGATACCTTCACTCCTGCCCTCTGGAGGTTGTTGCTGATGTCACTAACAGTTGTTTTAGGGTCTTTCTTTACAGATGGCACAATGTTTCTGTCATCAACTGCAGATGTTTTTCTTGATCTACCCGTTTGAGGTGTGTTACTTAGTACACTAGTGGTTTCTTTCTTCCTCAGGAGATTTCAAATGGTTGTACTTGATATTGCCAGTGTTTGTGCAATGGTTTGATTATTCATCTTCTCTCAGATTCACAATTGCTTGTTTTTCCACCCATAGACACCTCTCTGGTTTTCATGTTGGTTACACGTCTAATTAACTATAAATGCAGTCTGCACGGATCTGAAACTGAGCGCAGACATTCAGTGCTATTTATTGTTTGAATAATCAATTAATAGGACACACCAGGGCAACAAAACACACCTGTCAGTCACATGTTTCAATACTTTTGGTAACATGAAAAATGGGTGGGTTCAAACAAAAGGTGCTATCTTCTAAGTTGTGTATCAGATCCAGATGAAAATACCTGCAAATAAAAGCTGAAATGTTAATCTCTCATCTCATATTCATCTTTTGATGTCAAACCCAAATGTTTTCAGTCTACAGCAAAAATAAAGGAATTGGCCGTACTGTTCCAATACTTTTGGAGGGCACTGTATATATATATATATATATATATATATATGTGTGTGTGTGTGTGTGTATATATATATATATATAAAAAATGCAGTTTTTTGAGCTTATAAGATCGTGTGACACCGAAGACTGGAGCAATGATGCTGAAAATTCAGCTTGGCATCAAATATATTCTCAAAATATAACCAAATAGAAAACAGTTATTTTAAATGGTAATAATACTTTAGAATATTACCATTTTTACAATTTATTTTGGTTAAACTAAATGCTGACCTGGTAAGCTACATATATAGTAAATCTCTGCAAATACTTTTTTTTAAATTCAGCTTCAGCTTTCTTTGGTTTTTCTATGGGATCGAAAAGTGCATTAATGCAATTTTCAGTCTCTTCTAAAAAGTGGGAGATGGAATATCCACTCAGAGAGTGCCTATCATATTCCATGGCTTTCTGCACAGACAGCCAACCAATACGGTAAAGAGGTAATGAACAACATATAGAATGTCATTTGACCTTCTGAAAACCTGGAATAGAAGCAGAGTGCTTTAGCCCACAGTGAGTACTGTATACTCACTTATCATATTTAGCTGCCTACGACATGTAAAATTCACAATTTGTTTCGCCTTCATGAGCCACTGCAGATGTCCTAATCACACAAAGTAAATAATTGACTTTAAGGCGTTTTATTGACATTATACAAATACGATGGTTTGTAATCTGTAGAGATGCAATGATAAGCATATATCAATCATGCAGAATGAGAGATAAGAGCTCTGGATATATACTTTTTTAAATATAAAATTCAATTCATCAGAGTAACAGCCGCTGAGTAAGCAGTATTACCCTCAGGCCACTCCATGAAGCCATACATTGTGCGTATTTACAATCTCGCAAAATTGTTTGTGCATGTGTGTGCACGCCAAATATACTCACAATCAAGCCTACTGGCTGACATGTAATCTGTCAACCATAAATGGATTCCACACATACCAAGTTATCTTATAGCAGCATCAGTGGTGACTATGTGTGATGAAGAGGCATACATTTACCTAATGTGTGACTTATCAATAGCTTAAAGTCAAACTCAAACTTTAGACACTGTGAACTACAAAATCAGATGACCCAGCATGGTGCATCTACATACATACTTGACCCTTATACCTCAGCTGTTAAGAAACCAGGCCTGTGATGCAAAATTTCAAGCGAAACGCAATGCATATAAAATGCAACTTTTTAGGCCAGTGCATATTGCACCTTGTCATTAACGATGAGCACGCTAATAAGACTACCATAACTTTTTGTACCATTATGCTGGCGGTATGAAATGTAGAAGGGCCTAAAAATGGAATTTTGTAAAAATAAAAAAATGTAAATGTTTGAAAAACATAATTTTTTACCTTCTCAGAAATCTTTTTTTTTTTTTGAAGTTCGATGTAAAAACAAAATCCTCATACTGATCGGTCTTTAATGTAATAATGCATGTTAAATCCTACTCTAAATGTCTGTGACCCCATGAAACGGCATGAAACTTTAAACCAGTGACTTTATGAAAATGTGTGTGTACATATCTAGCAAAAGTACTTAAGATTTAGTCACACATGGGCAACCTCCACTTTGCTACTCAACCACCTGGAATGACAACACCTGCCCAGAAAGTTTACATCCAATTTGCATATAGTTGACAAAGAGAGAGTGCCCTATGACAGATTTGACAGCGAGAGGTTAATTTTACATAGGCACATGGAGAGAAATACTGAATAGTATGTGTATAATGATGCGTTGTGAAATACATGAATAAAAATAGACAAATAATGTGGATACGGCACCACAAAAAATGACTTTATAATTGCTGTTTTTGACTTAAAATTTTAAAATTTTTAAAATTTCTAAAAACAAGATAATTTCAGTTGCTTGATATTCGGTTTTCACTGCATAAGATATTAATCCTTTTCAGAGGATGATTCATGAAACTATAAACAAGATAAAAACAAGTGTATAAATCTATTTCAAATAAAAGCATCTTATTTGATATTTTTACTAGAAAACAAGACAAAAATAATGATTAGGAAAACGATTTTTCTGTGGTATTGTTTAAAAATAGAATGTAACATGTTGAAGACAATTAAGTTTCTGGATTTATCTTAAGGTGATGAAAAGTTTTGAGAGGCTTGAAATGGATGGAGCAATATTTTGAGGCAGATAGAACGATATAATAATAGAACGACAGATAAAATTATAGATAGAATGATAGAACAACAATGACAGATGGAACAATAAAATGATAGATAGATAGATAGATAGATAGATAGATAGATAGATAGATAGATAGATAGATAGATAGATAGATAGATAGATAGATAGATAGATAGATAGATAGATAGATAGATAGATAGATAGATAGATAGATGAGGTCAACCCTTTCCACATGAGATCGTGACAGTCTAAACTACATCAACCTCATGGCCCCATGTTGTCTCGGTTTGCCAAAGAACAACAGCCTGATTTCACGCAAACTCTCATTTTTCTTTTTAGATACGCCTGTGAAGTACAGTATCTGAATCATGTCAGCAGATCTTTTGCATAGTCTGTCTAAGAGGACATTAAGATGATTAATTGTGCCTGCATCTGCTAAATATTTGATTTATTGAATGCTATGGTAATATGTTTGCACTGACAAATTAAGTGTGCACACATATTTAAACTGAATTTCTAAAAAGTGGAAAAGAGTTTCAGACAAGACAGCTCGAGAGATATAACAAAACAATATAGAATGATAGAACAATAGAACAATAAATAGATAGATAGATAGATAGATAGATAGATAGATAGATAGATAGATAGATAGATAGATAGATAGATAGATAGATAGATAGATAGATAGATAGATAGATAGATAGATAGATCTAGCAATCTTTTTTGAGTGCTCAAGTTGAGTAAAATGGCAAAAACCAAACAAATGCCATTGTTTCTACTGCTCCATCACCATTTTGGTTGTTTGCATCAGTGGATTAAGATAAATTAAATCATGTCCTACGTTTGTTTATTATACAATGACCTGGATAATTTAAGCAGATGGCTCATTTAACCTCTGTGCAGCATATGAAAATAAGGACATGACTGACTTTGGGTAGGTGTCACCCCACAAAGGATGGATGCAGGAGGAAAATCATTTATTTGTATAGTGATTTTCTTAATATCCTACTTTACATGTACAATGGAAATACCTTAATCTCCGCCTACCTGCATAAATTATTCTGCAAAGCCTTTGTGTGTCAATACTCTTACCTCGCATCAGTTACGACAAAGTGGAAGGGTGGTGGGTGAAGGACATGAGCCAGCTTTCAGAACTGAGAATTTTAAAAGGCCTGGGTTGACGAAATGTAAAAGGAAATTAATAATAACAAGATTTCAGTTGTAATGTTAAGGTTAACATGCAGATTAGTGTACAAACTCTCAATGTTGAGCATGTGGTGTGGAATGATGAAAAAAACTACATTTGAATGGCTTCAAGGTCCATTCATTATTCAAGTTAATGACTTGGACATGCAAAAAATCAAAGGTAGTTATGATCGGAGCCCCATTACTCTCATCTGCATTTTACATTTTGCCTAGCAAAACAGCAAAGAAACGGCCAAAGTATACAAATTGAATAATAAAAATGATTTCAGTGTTAAGGTTTTATATCCTAAAGCAACAAAATTCACCATTACCACAGCAATGATCCCATGCATCACTCACAACTGTTAAATAATGTAGTATCATAACATACTTGTGCTTAAGTGTCACTGGTTAAAGTGTAGGAGTAATTTTAGTCTCACAACCTGGAGTGTTCAGTAACACGTGGCATGCAATGCCGCCATTTAGACCTATAAATCCTAGGCCACTGCTATGCTACAGCTCGAAAATAACTCTAAAATTAAATAGTTTTATTCAAAGTTGTCGATAATATTAGTTTTGTTTTTGCTTAGTTTTTTCGTAAAAAGTTTTAGTATCCAGACTTGAATAGTTGCTTGCATTTCGAGATATTGCGAACAATCCCGTCAAACGACCGCTAGATATCGGCCTCGTGACTATCTACAATACAATATCTATAATGTAATAATAACAACAATGAAGTGAAACAGCAAGAATCATTTCATATTGAAAATTATTAAGAGTAATTTTTTTCTCAAATCTGTTTATAGCTGTTACGATTACTTACTTGCGCAGAAATACAGCGAGCCGCAAGGGTGAGCAATGCCTTTTAAGTTTATGCAAAATAGCATTATGCAAATAGTTGATAGCTAATAGTTGAAATTAAAAATGAATTGCTAACACGGCAATTAAATAATGTAAATTTATTTATTCATATATCGATTATATTAATAACAAAACTATTCTTCTTCTTCTTCTTAATATTGTTATTGTTATTATATAAATTGTTCTTTTTTCTGTTCTCCTGTGTTCTTTTTTCCAGCTATAAATGGTGTCTCTTTTATAAACATTTTATCTTGTATGCTCTGAAAGAAAATAAACTTTTTACGTTATAATTCTTCTCTCTAGCATACATTTCAAAATCTGCGCATCATTATTGTCCAATTATAATTTTGCGCGGTCATTTGAAGAACCGTTGAAACGAATATCAGATTCAGAAAATTTTAGGGATGGCAAATTCTTAGTTTCTTTCATCAATATACACTAGCAAGAGTCGTTTAATGAGCCCGTTTGTAATCATTATAAACGTGAACTGTTCCAATTTATTAAAAAAGATAAAACATATACACACATTGTACAAAACACAGCAACCAATCAACTGATGGATTCGTTTAAAACAACCAGAAGACCAAAAGCCTCAAGGACTCTTGAGTGTTGGAGATAGCTACAACAGTACTAAGAAAACTGCTCAAAGTAGTTCTGAATCTGGCTGCGCAACTAGACAATCACTTGGCACGTGAAACGACAGATAACAAATCACTGTGGGCGTTATATTGTTACTCTTTCTTGTACCACCATGTACTAATGAGCAAATATATTTGAACTTCTTCAGCCCCCCTATATTGAGCGTGGGCTTTATATGAAGAGGAAGACTTGCTCAGCATTGTCATCTTAATTAATTATTAGCTTCTCTCTTCTCCTGCTGTCCACCAACGCCTGCCAAGCAATCCATGGCGCAGACGAACTCATTAGTTTGACTTACAATCCTAAAGTTTTGGAAGTTATGTTTAGAACGCGTGCTTTATAACCTACTGCTTTAAAACGAAAGTTACAAAACGCAAAGACTATCTTTCTCACTTTGATCTGCAACTGGATTCAATAGAAAAAAATAGCTATGGAAAAAAGAGAACAATTCCAGGTAGCAATGCAGCAACACATGTTTCCAAAGGCTGTAAGAGAAAAAGGAACTCGTTGGGGTTCTTTTCCTGCTCGTTTGGACTCAACAGAAGGCTCGCTGTCGACCTAATTTCGTTTTGGTAACAGATCAGTTCAGTGATTCAATTAGACGGGTCCAAAGCCAACCCGGACCGATCTGTGAACCGTGGCGTCACTTCCAATTCGAGTGTTAAAGAGATTTCCTCCCTAAACACACATAATGAACCCTGCGTTGGGCTAGTCTTATAGGCAACACTGAACATTACTCTTATTAAAGAGGACACTCACCTTTAACTATTTAAACTATATCACGATTTAATAGAAACTAAATGCGGCTGGTAAGAGATGAGAAGAGATGAAGAACAAAATCTCAGTGCAAAAGTCTGAAACGTTCTTTCTTTATTTCTCTTTCTCTCATTCGGAGAGCCTTTCACACAGGGTTTGACATATTCTAGCTGTTATCAGATTGATGGACTAGTTTGATTGAAGTGGCTTTGTCATGCAAATGTCAAGCGCGTGATGGATGGTCGCCGTGCGCTGACAAACTTCTGGAGGTCCCCTCACCATTGGCGCCGTGACGTCTCACGTGACCAGCAGCTGAGGTAAAGATGTGTTATAGGGAAGCAAGACCAAATACTCCAGAGGTAAGCATTTCCCCCCTTCCGCATGATATACTGTTGCGAGCTTGCAGGACAGGAGGCTCTCCCGATCTCCCAGGTTGACCCTCCGCCATTAATTGCGCATGGACAATTCCAGAATGAACTCTTTTTTGGAGTTCACAATTTGTAATCGTGGGACGAACGCCTACTCGCCCAAGGCTGGATATCCCCACTTGGATCAGGCGTTCTCGGGCCCCTTCCATGCCGGACACGCAAGTGACAGCTATAACGCTGATGGACGACTTTACGTAGGGGGGAGCAATCAGCCAGCAGCAGCACAACATCAGCACCAGAGCGGCGTCTACGCGCATCACCAGCATCAAACTCATCAGAGCGGCATTGGCCTTTCATTCGGTGGCACGGGGAGTACGAGTTATGGGACCCAGGCCTGCGCCAATCCGGACTACGCTCAACACCAGTATTTCATTAACCCCGAACAGGATGGGATGTATTATCACTCATCAGGGTTTTCAAACTCAAACGCCGGTCCTCACTATGGCTCCATGGCCGGTGCGTACTGCGGGGCGCAGGGAGCCGTTCCAGCCGCACCTTACCAGCATCATGGATGCGAAGGCCAGGATAACCAGCGAGGCTACTCACAAGGCACCTACGCCGATTTATCGGCCTCACAAGGGAGGGAAAGGGACACTGATCAGTCGCCACCTGGGAAGACATTCGATTGGATGAAAGTCAAAAGGAACCCTCCTAAAACAGGTGGATAGAATTGCCTCTGTGACGAAAATGTCTATGGGCAACACACTAAAAACAAGAGCAATTATGCCTTCAAGCAAATAAGATAGCAGTACACCAAAAAAATAACATTAGGCTATACTGAAATTAGAAACTTTTTACCTAGGACAAGTTAAAAAAGGCCCGTTCACTTCAGTTTCAACCCGTCTCCCTCTGCGCTAATGCATCGAACAGACATGCTTTCGTTCGCCCTTGGAAATGCACCAGCACTGTTATCCTTAGCTAGTCCCCGGTTCTGGCCGCGCAACATTCGTTTTTGTTGGCCTCCATTGTGTTCTTAAGCTTTCGTCTCCTGTCCCAGCAGTATTTGCCTCACTACGATTTAGTGCACCAACTTTTACGCACGGGGGCCACCATTGTGACATACTGTACAAATTGAGTTGTCATAAAGCCATCTCTAGGGAGTATTGAATTGCATCTACTCCATATACCCCGTTATGAGTTCTTTCAAAATTGATAACATATACAAACGGGGGAATTATAGTAGGTTAACAAAAGTTTGCAATACTGTAACTTGTTGATTTTTTATTCTTATTTTTGCCTGATACTGTAATTTAAACCGTCACATCTAATAAGAGAATCGAATACGAGCACACTTGATTGTTGTTGGTGTTTTTATAAAACAAGCCAGTGAATTATGACTATGCTATTTTATTGTTGTGTTTAATTGTTTGTCAAACAGTAACTATTCTTTAATTTTTTCCTCCTAGCTAAAGTGGCCGATTACGGACTGGGACCACAAAACACAATCCGGACGAATTTCACAACGAAACAACTCACGGAGCTCGAGAAAGAGTTTCACTTCAGCAAGTATCTCACGCGAGCGCGGCGAGTCGAAATTGCTGCCACGCTCGAGCTGAACGAGACACAGGTGAAGATATGGTTTCAGAACCGCAGAATGAAACAGAAGAAGCGAGAGAAGGAGGGACTCGCGCCTGTTTCGTCCACCTTGTCTAAAGACCTCGAGGATCACTCTGATCACTCAACTTCAACATCTCCAGGAGCTTCTCCAAGTCCGGATTCCTAACCGAGGACAATGACTTCGGGTGCATTGAACAACAGATTCGAAATATATCGTAAAGTTTATTAATTTAAGCATTCCACAATGTGCCCGAAAGCCCTTCTCGTCTTTTTTATGATGGACAGTTGGTTTTAGGAAACCGAACGTCAGGCGAAAAAGTGAAGAACAGAGAGACTTTTAGCACAACAATGAGCATAGTTACACCGTCTCCTCGAGCAAAATTTTTAATACTTTTTGGAAACGTTTGTGTGTGTTATACAGGGTATTTCTATTATGATAAATATAATGCACTTTCACAATGTTTACAAGTCTCTTAACGAACCTAATTGACTTTACAGGGAGCTTATTGTGTTGTCAAAATATGTATTTGTCTTTTTTATTTTCTTTTTTTTTGCGTTTATGAAAATGTACACATTTCATATATTTGAATTTTGAGGATTGTAGCTATAGGGGTTTTCGGACTCCTTGCACTATGCGTTTACAGGGTAGGCCTTTACTGAGCACCAGCACAATTTTGTTGGAATATGTGAACGATTCCTTCTCGGTGTGCACTGTGATATTCCATTCCATTTGTCAATTTACAGCGATTAAATTCGAATCTTGGGAAAGTTCTATTCCGTTTGTAGAAAAAAAGGTCAATGCAGGGTGTTTAAAATTTACTTTTTTTTAATTAAAAACTTTAATAAATTTGATCTTTTAGCCTAGTTTTTAAACGCAGACGAGCTGAGTTTTATTAGCTACTGTCTGTATGATTCCGTAATCTAAATGTCTCAATCAAATGCTTCTGTCAATTCTTTATCTACCTCAAATAAAAACAATATTTTACTGAACCAGTCTCTGCAACAAGATTACATATGTATGCGTGTAATATAGAAGAAGAAAAAAAGAATAAGGAAAAAAAATGTCAGTATGGAATAAATTATGACAAAGGTTTAATAGCTCTTCTCTTCACTTGGAGGGTGAGAAAGCGACCACCAGTCAATAGTGCTGTAGGATGCTCGGAGAACGGAACGGAATGTTGTTGAGCAATCAGGATGGTTAAAGATGACCTTTTTACCTCGGTGTGCTTCTGGGATATCTAAACATCCAAACAGACTCTCTCACTGAGTGGTTTAGGGATGGCACATATAGCACTGAGCCTGAGCAAATTAAAAGAAAGACAAGCTTTCAAGAAACGGAACAAAATTGTGAGCGGTGCATTTGAGTTATTGAGTGTTGTTATGAATGGGATTCTTATTTACTCGCTAAACACATGAAACACTTTCAAAACCATACATCTTTAGAATAGTCCGCGGCATGCGTTGAATTACAATTCTCGAGTGCTCAACTACAAATAAAGCATTCTTAAATCTGAAATGTATATATTTTTCATTAGCTCTCAAATTCTGACGGTTGCTAAAATATTATTGTAATTGACAAAGAGATATTAAGTCATTAAAGGCACTTCTAAAAATCCTTAGAATTAAAATTGATTGTGCCTTGACAGACATGTTTGGACTTTGTAGCAGAGTTAGCATTAGGTCCACTTCAGAGGAAAACAATGCTGGGTTGCAGTGGCATTCAGGCACACCAGCTCCCTGGGTGGTTCTGTAACTGAAACGCAACTCTCTCACCAGGCCAGTGTTTTTGCGGCAAGAAAAACAACACATAATGTAACAAGTAAGCAAAGACAAAAACAGTTTGGGATGTTCAAGAAATGTTCAAAAATATTCAACATTTAATTATGACTGAATATATGCTTTATCTTTATGACTTCAGTTTGACTACACTATAAGATTCATAATATCCCTAATAATATAAAAGTACTACTTAGAAACGTTTCCACACACACACACACAAAAGGTTTTATACAAATAAAAAATATGGATTTAAAAGATTTTTTTTTTTCAAAATATATACACAAATAATCTAATCAAATACAAACGATTTGGCCCAACATATACTGATGATAGAGCAATTGTTCTATGATTTTCTTTCGACCATCTGCTGCTGCAGATTTCAGTCACGCTGTTCGGGGCGTTTGCCCTGTACCCCCCTGATCGGGCCTTTGATCCAACCGTTACCCCCGCGGTCAACATCCGTGGTCTGCATTGAAACGTAAAAGTAATGCTTACAGTAGGGGGTTTACATGGAGGTCACCGTTAACTTTACCTGAACTCTTTGCCAAAAAACTGGACGAGTCTCTGACTTTTCTTAAATGTCCCATAGCAAAAACAATCATAAAAAAAAAAAAAAAAAAAAAAAAAAAAAAAAAAAATATATATATATATATATATATATATATATATATATATATATATATATATATATATATATATATGTGTGTGTGTATATATATATATATGTATGTGTATATATATATGTATGTATATATATATATATATATATATATATATGAAAAATTCAAGTATCAGAAGTTTATCATTTAATTTGTTATCCCTCAAATTAAAAGGGATATTTAATATATATTGAATTTGCGTGGGCCTATATGTATTTGCAAATATTTTACATTACATTACTGTATCTACAGGATTTGTTTAGGTTTGGCACTAAGAGTGGACATGCATTGGGGGGGTTTTTCCCCTCTTAGTGTAATTTCAAGTCGATGCTCAATATAAAAAATGTCTTAAAAGAAAATCTCACTGAGAAAGGAGCATCCCACATAAGTACATGCGCGCACACATCTGCTTTCTATCTGTGCTCTATAGACAGACTTTCGTTCAAATTAGACATCAGATTTGAGGAACTCTCAGTTTTCTTTTGTGCTACCTCAAAAACACATGCGGAGCAAAGCAGGTGAGCGAGAGAGGGCAAACTCCGGTGAAAGAACTGGGGGAATGAACTTTGAGCTGGAGGGTGCTGACAAGTGGTGAAGAGGGGGGTCGCAAAGGTTGGGGGGGGGGGGGGGGGGGGGGGGGGGTTGTGTGTCGTTTTTCGAACATTTAAGGAAACTAGTTTGCCTAAGCTTGCCTAGCTTGCCCCCCCCCCCAACTCTCTTGTGGCCTCACCTCTTCCCCAAAGTTTACGCCGGTTTGACAGTTGCATTTCATCCACGACCCTCTGACGGACTACCCCAATATTTGCTCAGGCGGACAGGTTTGCCCTGGGTCCTGCCTCAAACATCCCCTGACTGCTTCTCCCCTGGCTTCGGTTCACACAGAGTTCAGGCCAAATTATTACTTGAAATAGGCAGGTCAGCTTGTCAGGAGCTGAGGACGGGCTTCCATCTCGCCGGGGTCACGCACAGGACTCTCCCTTCAGCTTGCGCCGCGAGCACCGTTCTGGGGCTTCACTTAGTCTCTCTTGAATTTTTTAGCAGTTCACGCGTATCTTCCACTCTCACCGGTCAGGACCTTTGATTCCACCATCTTTCCACCTTACTGTAAACGCACAGATAGATAGGTAGACAGAGAGACAGACAGACAGACAGACAGATAGATTTACTAAAATTTATTGAATTTAGAAGCAAGTAATAACTATTGCATATTGCTCGGGAATTACAGAAAACAGCATTAACATTAAGATATTTTAATAATCTCAAAATGTTAAAATTGAGCATCTGAATGGCTTAAAAAATCACTAACGTTTAACATTTAAATTATTGACATTAACATATAATCATGGTTATAAAATTATTACATTGTAAACGTGTTTAATATGACAGGTCAAATATCGAAAAAGTAATACATTATCAAGACAGACCCAATTCAAAGATTTTTCAGTTAAAACATCTTTGGAGTAAACTGAAGATGAATTATAGTAACTGACCAATTTTCTATTTCGACCTGACATGTGAGCTCACATTAAAAAAAATTATGAGGGAACCCGTGCAAATTTTTCTTTGCATTGATTTTTTATTTTATTTTAATTACTTCATAGCTACAACTTGTTAATGCTAATTTACGCATTCCCAGCCGTTTTACTTTCAGTTGCAATTAAATTGCATTTTTATTCGTGATTTATTTATATATCTCCTCTGGGGAAAACGTTTATTTAATTAACCCCTTGAAAAAACTCATATGTTAAAGCTTTTAATTTAATAATAACTAATATTTCTAAATAAAAATCTAATATATTTTTTAACAACTAAATAATATTATTATAATTATTAACAATAACAACAACCTATGCTTAACTTATTATTATAATTATTATTATTGAATTAATAATGTGGTTGATATTGGATGTAATAATGGCTATTGTCGTTTAGAATATGGCTGCATAAAGATATTATATCCCGTCATTGAACTCTGCACTAAGTTTCATGACCGTTTGCCCTGTAGTTAAAAATGGTGTAAGACCAACAACAAAAAAAAAACGCCTTTCTTCACAATCCATCAAAAGTGGAAAGGAGCGCAACCCACTCAGCAGGCCGTCAGGGTTCTTGCAACTGAATGTGTTAAAAAACGCCGATGAACTTACCATGACCCTGCGCTGACCAGACGCAAAGGAGAACGTCCTCAAACGAGAAAAGAACTATGCAATCTGACGAGTTTTGTATTTCTCGATTCACAAACGCATTAATAGGAAAATTATCAGTCACGTGGAATTATTAATACATAAGTCAAATATTTTACGATTGAAAAATTCGTCAATTTGCTTGCATTTAAACAAAATGTTAAAAGATCACCTGCTTATTTTTATACTATAATAATAATAATAATAATAACAACAGGCTATGTGTCGAATCAGGTTTTTAATAAAACGAATAAATTAAATGAATGAATTAAATATATATATATATATATTTAATACTATTAAAGATAATGATTTATGTCCATTTCAAAACTGGTGAGAATAGAAGGGAGAATATCTATTCTGTTTATTCTCACATTCTTGGCTGAATTCAGAGCAAAAGGTTATCTGAAAGAAAAATTCCTGTCTCACGCTTGAGGAAGGCCAGAGAAAAGTCCAGCAGGCCACCAAACAGAAGCAGAGGGAATCTTCTACGATATCACAGGTTACACAACGCTTAACGCATTTACCAACTCGTATTGAGACAGTGAGTTTATAAAAGTGCATGTTTTATAAAATACAACCGTTTAAACCACGTTAATATTATGTGAAAAATTGTGATCTAACTAAGTCTTTGTTTGGATTCCAGTGTCAAGTGCGCGCAAACAGACAATAAATTATCTTAAAACAGATTTATGCATGTTTAGTTCATTCGGGATTTAATTTAATCGCCGAACACCTAAAGCATCAGATGTGTGTTAATAAACCTATCCGAGGCCGCATTAGGAATGCGAGTCATTTACGATGTTATTTTGCCTGTTTGTTCTGCCCCATTTTTCTATTCTGACACTCTTTTGCTTGCCCTATAAGATTTTAGTTAGATTACAAGAGTAGGCCTAACTCTACATCCCGTCTCTTTTACACACGCAAAGTGTTGAATGAGATCTGCACAATAGCCCTGTTTACCTCATACAAACACAACATGTTGTCACAAGGTATTTATATCTCAAATTGAGATTAGAAACTGAGAGCATCCCTCTCTCTTTCACACACACACACACACACACACACACACACACACACACACACACACACACACACACACACACACACACACACACACACACAGCTCTCTCTCTCTCTCTGCATACAAAAATCTCTTGTCAACCTGAATGCATATATAATCAAGCAGTATATTTTTTCATTAGGTGTTGCATGTAAATAATACATACAGTATATGTAAAGACATATGACCGCATTATTTTTTTTTCTACTAATTGACAGCTGACAGCTGTGAGAAGTTATTTCTCACAAGCAATTTGTAACTTTATAGTACAATATTAATGCATTTGGTGAAACAGTACCAGTTATGATGCACATATCAAACACTATACTGACTGACGTGTTTATAAGCATTCATAATGACCCCTCATCTTTCTACTCTCTTATTTATCATATGATTCTCTTCCCCAAAAGTAACAAACACGCTTCTCTTAGTCATTTGTTCCCTCTGCCTCTAAGTATCATCACTGCAAACTTGTCTTTTACAGCCAGACCACAACATGAGATCAGGCATACATATGCCCTTGCGTGTTTTAATTGGTAACCAAACGCTGAATGAGTCAGGAACTGATGACTATTCAAATACAGTGTGAAGATGGACAAATGCTTAGTCTCATATAACAAACCAGAAATACATTTCTAAAAGAGAGCCTGTGCCAGTAGAAAAAAAGTGCCATTCAGAGTTATTGATCCAGTCAAACCTATTCTCATCTCAAACTATATGTTAGCATTTGTGTGCATGCCAGGATTCTTGAGCGATCAAGACCCAGTGAGGCCTTCCTTTCATTTGAGATATGTGCGACTCTTCAGAGCTTTCAGAAACCAGAGCGGGGGTTCAAGAGGTGGTAGAGACTGCAGATTATTTTTGTGTGTGTCTGCACAGGTGTGTGTATGTTCAGAGATCAGAGGTCCGGATGGGATGGTGTGGACAGGGTGGACACGTGGAATATTTATACCAAACCAGAGACTGATGACCAAAGATTGTGTGTGTGAGAGAGAGGGGGCTTTTTATTTTCAGACGCTCTGACATTCAGTATGTAGGAGTGTATTTTTGTATATGAGATAGCGATGACCTGAAGACAGGATGGAAACCCAATCTCAAACAAAAACTGTCTTCAGTCCACATGTACGCTTATGTGCTCTCCTCAAAATTGTGTAGACTTCATTACCCATCCATCACAACAGTTCATAGTGAGGGCACATCAACAGCCTTTGACCTTCAACCACATACACACACACGTCATTGCGTCTTGTGCTGAACTGAGTAGGGCTAGTGCTGGAGCTCCTGAACTCACAACTATCCGAAGGCGCCATGTTTTTAGTACAACCAATCCAAAACCAGCTTGCTGTTGAGAAGTAATCAGAGACTCAAGGTTACATTGGCACCTCACTGTCAGTTCAAAAAGACACTGCATGTGACAGCAAAGGTCAGAAGTGTTTTTCTTTTCCCTCCATTCTTATTTCATTCCTACCCCCATCTGAAACAGGCCAATATGTGTTACACTGATGACAAAAGTTTTTATATATGTTTGTATGACTCCAGGTGAGCGTTCCCAAAGAGGTCCTACAAGTGTGAAAGACTTGATCCAGATAACAGCTGTTTCTCTTATTTAATGTGATGTTTGTGTTCCTTAAATCTCTCTCCCTTTCAAATCCAATGGCATACAAAGCAATTACTTCAATTTCATTTGATACAAACTTTCTCCCCTTTTTTTCATGGGCCTCTTAAAATATATACTAAATATATGTACTCATATATAATATAGTACTATGATCAAATGATTAAATATCAGCAGGACATTTTAAAATAAATGAAATCATCATTTTAAAGAATTTGAATGAATGAATGAATTAATATTTGGAAAGACTATAAAGTAAATATGTCTTACTTTTGCATAATATACATTTATTAAGTGTACTGGAATGTTTAGTTTGAAATTACAGCTAAATGTTTTGAAAATTCAACATTTATGTAAAATAAATAAATAAGCTCTAAATATCGGCTCGGACTGAGCAGTTAAAAAAAAATCGCACACAAAACTGAGAATGCAAATAATTTTAGATCTATATCAATGTGCTAAGAATTGCTTATTGTGATTATAAATCAACTTATTTATAGAAAATTGGTGTTTTACATCACACTGCTATGGAGCAATAAAAAACACTATGTCTCATTTATTTTGCCTCTGTGCTGTTCATTAGACATCTTTCTCTCTCATCTCTTTCCTAATCATCTTCTTTATTGTCAGGTCTGTGAGGATCTTGTTTGTGGACTTCAGCTTCTGCTTTCTGACAGACAGACAGCAGTTAGTAAAGCTTGGTAAAATCACATCCGGCACTCGTACCATCAGCACTGGAGCTCCTCAGGGCTGCGTACTCTCCCCACTGCTCTTCTCCCTCTACACCAACGAATGCACATCTAAAGACCCCTCTGTCAAGCTCCTGAAGTTTGTAGATGACACCACACTGATTGGCCTCATCCAGGACGGTGACGAGTCTGCTTACAGACAGGAGGTTAAGGAGCTGGCTGTATGGTGCAGTCTTAACAACCTGGAGCTTAATACGCTCAAAACTGTGGAGATGATCATGGACTTCAGGAGAAACCCCCCTGCACTCCCCCCACTCACCATCATGAACAGCACTGTGACTGCAGTGGAGTCATTCAGATTCCTGGGCACCACCATCTCTCAGGACCTGAAGTGGGATATTCACATAGACTCCATTGTCAGAAAGGCCAAGCAGAGGTTGTACTTCCTTCGCCAGCTGAGGAAGTTCAATCTGCCATAGGTGCTGCTGAAACAGTTCTACTCCGCCATCATTGAATCCATCCTCTGCACTTCAATAACTGTCTGGTTCAGCTCAGCTACCAAATCTGACCTCAGAAGACTACGGAGGGTAGTCCGGACTGCTGAGCGAATCATTGGTACAACCCTCCCCACTCTTTCAAGAACTGTACTTATCCAGAGTGATCAAAAGGCCTGGCAAAATCACTCTGGACCCCTCACATCCAGCACACTCCCTCTTTGAACTATTACCGTCTGGTCGACGCTACAGAGCTCTGAGTACCAGAACGACCAGACACAGAAACAGTTTCTTCCCTCAGGCAATCCATCTCATGAACACTCAACAATAAACGTGGAACACACAACTATAATACATTATTCATTCACCACACTCACTTATTTTATTTTAATTTTCTCATTTCTAATTTGCACATACATGACCACATACATAGTTGTCTATATTATATATTGTGTTTTTGCTGCTTCGTACATTGCCTATTTGGATATTTGTATGTTATTCTTTTATTATCTGTGTCCTGTCCTGTTGCTGTCTTTCTGTTGCACTGTGGAGCTTCTGTCACTACAACAAATTCCTTGTATGTGTAAACATACTTGGCCAATAAAGCTCATTCTGATTCGGATTCTGATTCTTCAAAAGTGTGCCTGTATTACCCTAACAGGAAGTGTGTGGAACTGCAGTTTTCCAGAAAGGCTCTTGTCTGGATGACAGGAAAGGGAGGAGTTACCCACACTCATTTTTTTCCCTTCATGAGCTAATCAAGTGAAATCCAATTTAGTTTGGGAAAATCAGGGCATTAAAAATTTACAGGCGGAAAGGAAGTAGAAGAGAAGGCAAGAAAGATGGATTAAAAATTATAATATTTTCTACATGCCTTAAAACAGAGTCTTCATTTGTACATATTCATGTACCGCCTTAGATTTCACATGCTGTGATGTTCTTGGCAGTGGGCCTGCTGTGTCTGGGGTTCACTGCAGCAGAGTGAAACCAGGTTAATGTCACTCTAGGATCGGCTCATATGTTCTGAGGGAGGTTCCAGTTGAGAGCTCAGATTTACTTTTGTCTCCCACAGCACACAGCCTGGATTCCAGTGACAGCTAACCTCTGACTGAACCCTCACACACACACACACACACACACACACGCACACACGCACACACACACACACACACACACACACACACACGCATATGATGTATACACAATCGTCATGTCGGAAACATTTCAGAGGGCAAATGATTAAAAAAGTTTGGCCAACATGCATTAAATGCATCAAATATCATCTAATTTCCTATAAGCAAGATACTAACACATCAGACTCAGCATCAGCCAGAGGAAGCACCCAGTGTCTGTTCAATTCCAAGCTCTAATCTTATTGGCTGGCTTTACACAAAAAAAAAAAAAAAAAATTTCCTAAGGGCACACAGGTTTCTTAATCAGTCCTTATGGAAACTAAGTCATCTTTAGAAGGTATTGGTTCAATAAAATGAGCACCTCTGAAGAAAAACTAATCAATGGATTTGCTAAGTTTGCCATGACATCTTGAAATCAAATATATTAGGTACTATATGCAATTTATGTTTTTTTGTCTTTGTTCTTTTTCTCTGTTATCTGTATCACATGACGGTAGACTGACTTTGGAGTTTGAATGCAGTGTGTAATTAACAATGAAGAACAATATTGAATATTATTCACTGTTTATTTATATTTTTAATGTTAATATATATATATGTATGAATTGGAAATACAATAATACAACACAATATAATAATAATAATATATAATAGGGGATAATATAATCTAACATTCCAAGTTTTACTGCCCTCAAACAGTGCATAAAAACAAAAATTGTGGTCAGACATGTCAGTTTGAGAGTCTCTTCCTGTCTAAGTGGGTGGTTCTTGGGCAGAATAAGCTTCACGGCTTAGTCAGAAATCTGGATATGCAAAACTACTAAACCATATTGTGGTATGGCCCTTTTCTGAAAACGGTGGTTCCATTTCTTTTCTACTTTTTGGCTCTCAACCAGCTCCTCTAATGAATCCTGACACAGAGCTCCGTCCTGAGGCCTTCACCATCCCTTGCCTCAGCAGTGTCCAGCCCACACAGTGCACTCAGGTGAGCCCCATGGTGCAGCTCTGCCTTGGGGACACACATGGCACAATTAATCAACAGGAGAGAACACGGCAGCCGCAGACTACACTGGCTCAAAGCCCACACACACTCATATATTTTCTTTAAAATCACAACTATGCACTATATTATGATTCTGACATTTCATAGAAAATGATCATCTTAATAAATAATCCAGCTTTAGCAAGTTACTGCCATTTATAAAGGGAAAGTTCACATCAAATTGAAAATGGTCATTTACACACCTTTATTTAATTCCAAACCTATCTGCATTTCTGTTGTCTGCAGAATACAAAAAGTATTTTAAGAAATGTATTGATTAATGTAAAAATTACAACACAAGATATGACATCATTAATATTGCAATCAAATTTACATTAACTGCAATATGCTCAGACAATTGGCCACATTACAGCTTAACCATAACATAAAAATCATTTTGATTAAATAAATTCATACTCGGAGAAAGCATATTTGTGAATTAGGTTATGAATTATTCTAATTTTAATCTAATTTACTGTATATTTTGATACATCACACACTAAAATTATTTGAATATAAAGTACATTAAACAGTAATTTCACAAGTTTTGTAATATTATATAATTGTAATATGCTGACATTTTTTAGTAAGACCACTATAAGGTTTAAAGTGTTATCAATTAATACATTAGTGAACAACAATGAACAATATGTATTTATTAATCTAGGATATGTTAATTTCTAACATTTTTAACATTTTAATTATATGTTTCATATGAATTTTAAGTATAAATTATACTTTATAATGTATATATTAATATCAATGCATTGTGGACAAACAAATTAACAATTTATTTAATTTTTTTTTTATAAAGGAACTAAAATTAAATTAAAATCCTGTTAGTTCATGATGTGTAATGCATTAAGTAGAGCTAATTTCAAATTCGTTATAAAGTGTCACCAATGTTTTGAACAACCAAATATCAAATTGTCATCATATGATGCTTTACCTTCCTAACAGACTATTTTGAGCTAATTAATATTGTGATCAAGTAATAATATGCATACAAAGCAAATACTGTACAGTAAACAGTTAACCATTTACTACTCAATCGTGATAGAAAAGATTTACTAAGAATGACTGACCAAGCCATGACTTTCGTCACAAATGAATGAAACACCACATATAAGAAGTTTAATCATGCTTTAGCCTGAAATATTGCCAACAGTTGGAGTTGGTTGCAATTATACCTGGCACAACCTAAAAACCTCTCACTTTTGTGAGAAAATGTCTCTTAAGAGATAAATAGTGAGTACAGTACTGTATAGTAGACAGATATTTTGTTCTGTATCCTCTGACATAAGAAATATAAAGCTACTGATAATGACTGGCTGCTGGTTTTCCTCAATAAAGAGAGAGAGTTTCATCAGCCTCGTGGAGGCCGAGGCCTGTGCAACAGCCGCTGGGTTAATCAAAATGATCTGTGAGCCAAATAATTTGTCCAGCGGGCCAATCAAAAACACGCAAATCAAACACGCTCGCGTAAACACCCACCACTTTGCAAGCACATTCAAAGACAAATAAACAAATAAATCAGCAAATGTATCCACACATGCACGATTACACACACACTTTCATACGAGTGGGCAGCACCTGGGTTTGCCCTTGTCCGAGTGAAGCATTTAGGCTGCGTTCCCAGCCGAAGACAGATGGACTAATTACAGCATGTTATACTCCAAAAAACTAACCACACTTGCCACGGAAGACTTTGATTAAAGGGTCCCTCATAAATGTAATTTATAAATGTACAGACATGGCGTCAGACACGGATAATCTTGATTGTATGTGAATTTATGTGTGTGAGTGTAAGTGTCTGCGCAGTGGCTGGTTTCCAGATGTTGCTGGGTGAGAGACTGGCCTGTCTGCCAACAGGAGGTGAAGCGGTCTAACACTCATCTCCAGCTGGATTCAGAGTCAGATATTCAAAAAAAGTGAGAGAGAGAGAGAGATAGAGAGAGAGAGAGAGAGAGATAGAGAGCACAGAAAAATATGTGACTGCAATTGACCATCCAAACGTATGCTTACTTATAGACAACTTTCTAGGCAGAATTTATCCTCACAATCGAGATGGTGTCAATCTAGCTGTAGAGAACATAAATTATATATTTGAATATTTGGCCAATTTATCTAACCTCACATCCTCTAAGAAAATCCATAAAACCACACAAGAAAATGAAAAATGGTTTGATTTAGGCTGTAAAACCATAAGGAAAAAATTAAGACAATTATCAAATAAAAAACATAGACAACCAAACAATGCAGATTTACGCCATCAATATTGTGAAGAACTTAAACAGTATAAAAGTACACTCAGAAAAAAGAGAGAACAGTACATCAAAAATCAGCTAAAAACTATTGAGGAATCCATGAATTCAAACAATTTCTGGGACAACTGGAATTACCTGCATAAAAAACATCATGAACAAGCAGCCATACAAAACGACACCTGGAAAAATCACTTTAAACAACTTTATAGTGAAATTATAATGACCCCAGAACAAACCCAAAAATATGAAAAAATTATTTATATGGAACATACAATTGGTAAATATCAAAACCCATTAGACTACCCCATTACAGAAAATGAACTGATTGATCAAATCCAGGCCCTAAAAAACAAAAAAGCAAGTGGTCCAGATGGCATCCTCAACGAAATGCTCAAGAACACAGAGCACAAATTAAGATCGGCTCTACTAAAACTGTTCAACTTGGTTCTGAGTGTTGGTCATTTCCCTGAAAGTTAGAACCGAGGACTCATAACGCCCATATTCAAGAGTGGAGACAAATCAGACCCAAACAATTACAGAGGCATCTGTGTGAGCAGTAATCTGGGGAAGCTGTTTTTGTACCCTTCCTTACAGAGCACAATGTCCTCAGCAAAAGCCAAATTGGATTCTTACCAAATTATAGAACAACAGACCACATCTTCACCCTACACACCCTGATCGACAAATACATTAACCAAAACAAAACCAAAATATTTGCTTGCTTTGTAGATTTCCAAAAGGCCTTTGATTCAATTTGGCATGAAGGTCTGCTGTCAAAACTTCTAGAATCAGGTGTTGGGGGTAAAACATACAATATTATAAAAACAATGTATTCAAACAATCAATGCGCAATTAAAATTGGAAATAGGGTGGTGATGGCGCAGTGGATAAGACACATGCCTTTGGTGTGAGAGACCCGGGTTCGAGTCCACTGTGAGACACCAATGTGTCCCTGAGCAAGACACTTAACCCCTAGTTGCTCCAGAGGCGTGCGACCTCTGACATATATAGCAATTGTAAGTCGCTTTGGATAAAAGCGTCAGCTAAATGAATAAATGTAAAATGTAAATGTAAATGTAAATAAACGAACAGAGTTCTTCACTCAAGGGCGGGGTGTGAGGCAGGGCTGTCCACTATCACCGACCCTCTTCAATATCTACATTAATGAATTGGCAAAACTCCTGGAACAATCAGCAGCACCTGGCCTCACACTACATGACTCCAACATTAAGTTCTTGCTGTTTGCAGATGATCTGGTTCTGCTGTCTCCAACAGAAGAGGGTCTACAGCAGAACCTGGACATCCTGCACAAGTTCTGTCAGACCTGGGCCCTGACTATTAATCCTAAAAAACCAAAGTACTAACATTTCAGAAAAGACCCAGACTTCAGGGAAAGAGACACAATTTCACCCTTGGTACGACCAATATTGAACATGCCACAAACTACACATACCTCGGGCTGAAGATAAATGCAACTGGTAAACTAAATTTGGCTGTGAATGAACTGAAAGAGAAAGCAAGAAGGGCCTTTTACGCCATCAAAAAATCTATCCAAATTCAAATACCAATTAGAATCTGGCTCAAAATATTCCAATCAGTCATAGAACCTATTGCGTTATATGGCAGTGAAGTGTGGGGTCCTCTCCTAAATCACCAATTTGAAAAATGGGACAAAAATCCGCTTGAAGCCCTGCATGCTGAGTTCTGTAAGAGTATCCTCGGAGTACAGAGGAGCACACCCAACAATGCATGCAGGGCAGAATTAGGCCAATACCCTCTACTAATGCACATTGAGAAATGAGCCATCAAATTTTGGAAACACTTAAAAATGAGCGACCCCAACTCTTATCATTTTAAAGCCCTTAAAAACCATGAAGTGAACCCTGAAAAAAGTCCCCTGATTCAGATGGTCCTGAAGCTGCAAACACAGACTAACATGACTAACATCCAGCAGCAGGACACTGAAATAATCATCCACAAAATTTGGCCCAACCAAATTATAAAAGAACTCTGAGGCTCTTGCTACAACAAAAGAGTTGATTCATGATGCAAAACAGACCTTTCTAACTCGTCAACAGCAATTACATTTTTGTTTTGCAATTTGCCGTACAAAATGATTCATGCATTTTAGGAAAAGACCTATCGTGAAAGAATATATCAAGTAATGACAAGAGAAAAATGAGAAACGTTTCTTTTAAACATCCTTCATCACGCCCCTATCAGTACCTCCATACTTCAATTCATTACTACGAATGTATGCTCCCTCCTGCTAGCTCAGGTCTCTAAATGAGCGATGCCTTGTTGCTACAAAACAAGGCTAAAAGTCACTTCCCAGAACTTTCACTGTCTCCGTTCATCTCTGGTGGAATGAGCTGCCAACCTCCACCCGAATTGCTGAGAGCATCACATCTTTCAAAAAGCGGCTGAAAACACCTTTTCTGCAAGCACTTAAAATATTAAATGCACATACGCTCACATATCTTCTCTTCCCTAGCTTGCTTCCCAACCTAGTTGTCTAGGAAACGTGGCATACAAATATTGTTGGCTCTTTGACGAATTTCTTTTGCAAGTCACTTTGGATACAAGCATCTGCTAAATGCATAAATGTAATATAAATTTATAGTCAAGCACCTTCTCATCTTAAACCGAACTATTAAAAAAAATACATTTCATTCAGTTATCAACAACATGAAGTGGCACTGAAGTTGTAAGCCTTCTAAATTTGAAGCGCACAGCATGTGTAACTCAACAATTTGGGGAACATCCACAGTCTTTGTTGCTTCATCCCTGACAGATTGCACATCTAAAAGAGGCACAAAACAACGAAGTGGCGGCTCGATTTTGAGAAGACTGATTGAGCTAACGGGTGAATAGGATACGGTCTCTTTCGCATGGGGGTTTTGGGTGCTACACTGCTGTATGGGACAGGTTGTGTCCAGGGAGTGCGGTTGGGGTGGGGGAGAATAGGACAGGTCTTGGGCCTTTGTGAGTGTGTGTTTCCATGGTGGACAAGCCCCAGGCCAGAGGAACTGCCCTCTGTCCCCCTCCCAGGCCCCTATCCTCCCTGTCAGCTGTGAGTTATTGATGGGACAGGTTGGCAATGAAGATCCCCCTCCCTTCATTGGGGCCATGAATACCACACAGCTGGATGGGGACTGTTCCGAATAGAGTGAGTGCGGATGGTGCATGTGTGGAAATTGCGATTCGGTACAATATGCTCCTTGTGCGTGAGTTTGAGGGACTGTACTGTATGAAGTGTGCGCCTGGGTGTGTTAAAGGATATGATGTAGGATTGGTGTGTTGTGACTTGTTCATTGGAAGCCTGCAGGTGTGCAGATAAGAGTATATCATGAATAAATGTAGGTGATATGCTTGTGTAGGGCAGGGAATGGGAAGCTTTTTCTGTCTGTGTCAGGGATAGAGATAATGAATTAAAGATTTTTAAACTTAAAGGCCTAGTTCAACCAAAAATTAAAATGTTGTCCTTATTTATTCACCCTCATGTCATTCTAAACCCTATAGATTTTATTCTATTGAACACAAAAGAAGATATTCTGAAGAATTGTTTTAGTTCTACACAGAAAGTCAATGGGGACCAAAAAGGCAAAAACACAATTTTCATTTTTGGGTAAGCTCTCTCTTTAAGATGCAGCTTTAATAATACTGCAGACAGTATGGCAACTTTAAACAGATACAATTATTTCATATTTCAGTTATATTATCAGTGACATCAGTGCATTCATAACCTTATACTGAGAATATTGATGCTTTTCATAAAAAGGGCAAAATCTCATAAAATCCTATTGAAAACAGTTCTTTGTCCTGCAAGTGAAGAAGATCCACATGACTTTGCCCCAGTTATAAGTTTCAAGTTTTAAAATGCAGAAGCAAATTCTTCTAAATAGGTTCCTTGCATCCCGAAGAGGAAACAAAAGCAGTTGCACAAATATTTTGGAGCTGTGGAGAATCACAACAATATGTGCTGATCCAAAAATAATGCGCTCACTGTCCAGGGGTCTTGGGGTGTTCTAGTTTGAGAGCTGTAACATTTATAGTTCAAAGGTAAAGTAACATGAGATTACTGCACTGAGATAAATAAAAGTCTGCTGTTATTACATTTAGACCTCTCAGTGTCAGTCACTAATTCTTGACAACCATGCAACACCACAAAAAAGCATGACATTTGAAACGATCAGGTTTTTCTGAGTTTTTAGCATCAAAACACATTCTGTCAACAATAAAAATAAAGATCCTATCCTATAAAATATTTTAAAAAATAAGATCATATAAAAAACCATTTAATCTACTGAAAAAACATTTTTTTTGTTGTTGTAATAATTCATTACATTTATAAAGCGCTTTACATCGGTGTTGGGGGGTCCCCTCATTCCCCACCAATCAATGATTTTTTGGTGTATTTATTCTTTATGAAAATGTTCATATATGTTTTTCAATTTAATAACACGTTTTAATATATTAGAGAATTTCAAAACTTTCTGAATACACATTTTTTCTTTGCGTTTTCAAGTATCCTTCAGACACAAGCGAACAACTAAAGATAAAGAGAGTCTCTTTCACTTAGTTAGAAAAAGATTTCACAATACCATGCTATGTTTCTGTTTGGATTTGGTTGATTACTCAATAAAAGAACAATGTTTAAGGTAGGCATACATAACTTTAAATTGTGCATATAAACACACTCAAAACATTAATAATTAAAAACCAAGATACAAAAATGTCATTATAAAGACCTCTAATCTACTAGTGGTAAATTATGCATTCATCATTCACATTGTGTTGCTTTTGTATCCTATGATGATTATCATGCAGATAGAAAAGAAAATAGAAGTGCATGTGATGCAGAGCGTCTCAAGAAGACTTTCTTACTGCTTACAGTAAATACATAAAAAAAATAGCTACAGCCTGCAACAGGGTTCTGCTCTCTCAACACAACAGTTAAACAGGCAGGTCACACTTCTCTTGGCTGGCAGGTAGATCCTTCCATCCCATCCCTCGCTGTCGCCGGTGAGACCACGTGTTGGACCGGAAACCTCGAGGCCCTGCAGTGGGAGTCCTGATGTGATCTGACAGAGCTGTCAGCGACCAGGTGGTGTCTCTTCCTCCCTCTTCCAAGATCTGTAGATGTCGCTATCGCAGACACAGACTCGCGACCCCCCCGGTTTTCTAGCTGCTGTGTGGAAGCATTGTGGAGTGTCTTAATTTCCCTGTGCGCTCTCGTTCGTTGTTCACAGCGTGACAGTGAAAAATGGTTCGTCAGCTCGGTTCTCTTTGCCGGGCGACACGAGGTCAAACGACGTAACATCTGGCGACGGAGCTCTGTCTCCAGGGTTTTTTGGCACATGCTCCTGGCTGCCGTTTCCACTCTGCCTCTCATTTTATTTTCCTCTCTCACTTTATTTCCCTCTTCCCTTGCTTCACTCATTCCCTCCAGAGGTGCTGGTGAGCCACAGCAGGTCCAGGTGGGCTCTTTTACCAATGAGACTCTCATATGCGTTGCCTCGATGACCAAGAAATTAAGTTATGGAATATTCTGGAAAGGACTATTTCTGGTTCAAGTTGAGATCAATTAACAGCAATTGCTTTATTTTATTACCACAGAAAACTGATTTCAACTCACCCCTTGTTTTACTAAAAATCACGGTTGTAAGTGATAATTTTCAGAATTTAAAAGCAGAAATGTGAAGCTTATAATATTTATTTTAAGGTATCCTTACATGTTACATGTACTTATTATAATAACAATAAATTATGCATAATTACATGCAAGCAACCCTAAGCCAAACCCTAATCACCTAATAGTAAGTATACATGTAGTTAATTAATATTACTCAGTACTTAAATGTATACTTACACTGCAACAAGGACACCTTAAAATAAAGGGTAAAACTTAGTAGTAGACGTTGTACTTACATGAAATAATGTACTTACCATGTAACTAAGTTATGGAACAGCCTGTACTTACAGTTTGTAATTATAACCGAGTCTGTTACACAGCTACTTATGTAACCAAAAGATTGTTACATGTGTGCTGCAGACTTTATACAACATAATTATAAATGTAAGTACACAGACATAAGCTACTTAAAATAAAGTGCATCAAGATTGTACTTAAGTGTACTTCATGTGTATCTATACTGTACACCTTATGCAGCTGCACTTTAGTTTGATTTAACCCACCAGTACACAGCTTAAATACATGTAATACCTTTCTTATTACATTCAAATTACAGAATATGACACAGGCATAAGATACTTAAAATAAAGTGTATCAAGATTGTACTTGAAGGGGTCATATGATGCTTTTTTAAAGATCATTATTTGGTGTATTTGGTGTAACAGAATATGTTGACATGCTTTAATGTTCAAAAACCACATTTTTTTCAAATACTGTACATTATTGTAGGTCCTCTATGCCCCGCCTCTCTCAGACTCGTAGTTTTCTACAAAGTCCCTCCTTCCGACAAGCGCAGTCTGCTCTGATTGGCCAACTGGCAAAGTGCATTGTGATTGGCCGAACACCACAAGCACTCGTCGGAAATGTAACGCCCCTTTCCATAATTGCGAGCTTCAGCTTTCAAAATAAACTGTGATGTGACCCTGTCTCTCTCTCTCTCTCTCTCTCTCTCTCTCACACACACACACACACACATGAAGAGCAAACATCCGCATTTGAACAGTCAATAGCAACTACGTAAACTAATAACATAACATCATTACAGTCTCCGAGATTGCCAGATTGTCATAGCAAAGTCAGAATTACCTCCTCTCCTAGGTTCACGAAACGGTAGTCCATAAAATGCGTTACTGTTCTGTTGTAAGTAATCTTAATGATTCCTAAATGCATTTACTTTTGGAAGGCCAAATAAAGTGCTTTTGCTTTCCATAGAAACACACAGCGTCTCCCTGACATGGCTGCATCAACACTACTGCAGTTACTGAAACCACGCCTTCTTTCATTGCGTGAACATTTGGGCGGCATTACGCATTCCACATCGTGACGTAGACATGTGGGGGCGTGTTTGAATGAACCGTTCTAGGGGGGAGTGGACAAGCCTTAACTTTGATAAAGAATATCTCTTTGGGTTTGAGACTTTAGTCTTTGCAACTTCAGTGATCTTATCTATGCACAATCAGCTTGTAACACTCCAAAGAGGGAGGAAAACTTGAAATCACATCATATGACCCCTTTAAGTGTACAAGTAGCTGTGCAACAGCCTCGGTCTGTTACATATGTATAACAGTATCTGCCTATTACATCTACATAATTACAAACTGTAAGTACAGGCTGTTCCATAACTTAGTTACATGGTAAGTACATTTTGTTTCATGTAAGTACTAAGACTACTACTAAGTACTTAATTAGTAATTACTCTGTATTATGACACCTTAAAATAAAGTGTTACCAAATAAAGTGTAACCACACTTTTTCTGTTAAAACTTTTGTATTATTTGAGCTGTAATGTTCTCATCAATTTCATGGTTGTTTTAGTTTTAAGTGTTACTTTGTAATGGCAAGAAATTTGTAAAAGTGGATTTATTTTTACACAGAAAAGGTTATTAAGTGATTTTCTTCACACCACAATCATGTTAACATGCATATTAATAAAAATGTTTGGCTATACTACTGAAAACGTGAGTATTTTAACATCTACAGATTGACCTTATTCACTTTCATTGCATCTCACTGTAACCCAAATGGAGGGACAGGTCAAAATATTATAACATTAGCATTATGGCACAAGCGCTGTCAATTGAGCTTGAGCAAGAATATTCCTCTACACTGTGACTGCGTAAAAGCACATAAATTAACATATAGTCTATGAAAAATGGAGATGTTTGACAAGAATACAGTGAATGCCCACATATCGGTTAAAGAGCCCACACATTCTGTGGTTTCCCGAGCGCCTTCCATAATTCATTAACTGATACCCAATCACAGGACATTTCACTGGTGCTGAACGTTAGCTCTTTTCTTGCCTGTGGAGAGAGTTTGGCGGCATGCCTCATTCCACCAGAGTGCATTCCTAGGTGATTCATCAGAATATGCCCACACCAATACTACAAACCCTCAAGAGACCAATCATCTGTTTGCTGCTTCTTAGGAAACCTGATATTAAATCTGAGTGGCACCTATTGCTTACTTTTGATCAGTATCTCATATAAAAACAATCATTTTAAAAGCATTAAAAAACATTCACTGTTGTAGTGGCAACAAATCTTCATTCACACAATCTCAACGATGATCTATGTTCACACATATTGCTAATGCACCTGATACTGGTTTCAAAACATTTTCTCAAACCACAGCTCTGAATCCATCAAACATTATGTATATATGTGTATATACATATACATATATATGTACAGTCATGGGCAAAAATATCGGAAACCTTGGTAAATATGATCAAAGAAGGTTGTGAAAATTAATCTGCATTGTTAATCCTTTTGATCTTTTATTTAAAAAATTCACAAAAATCTAACCTTTCATTGGATAACAATAATTTAAAATGGGGGGAAATCTCATTATGAAATAAATGTTTTTCTTAAATACATGTTGACACAAAAATTTACACAATTATTGGCACCCCTAGAATATGAGTAAAATATGAGTATATTCCCATTCGTATTCACAATTTTGAGCACTCCAGGGTGATTATGAACATGAAATTATCCAGCCATGGCTTCCTGTTTCACAGAAATATAAATAGGAGGGAAAACAAAGCCCGATTTCCCTTAATCATCCATCACAATGAGAAAAACCAAAGAATATATTTCTGATGTGCAGCAAAAGATAATTGAGCTTCACAAATTAGTGAAGTGGCTTTAAGAAAAGAGCTAGAGCAGTGAAAATCCCCATTTCCACCATCAGGGCAATAATTAAGAATTTCCAATCAACAGAAAATGTTACGAAACTGCCTGGAAGAGGACGTGTGTCTATATCGTCCTAATGCATGGTGAGAAGGAGAGTTTGAGTGGATAAAGACTCTCCAAGGACCACAGCTGGAGAATTGCAGAAAATAGTTGAGTCTCGGGTTCAGAAAACCTTAACAAAAAATTATTGTCAAACAGCACACCACATGAACAGGAAGCCATGGCTGTATAATTCCATGCTCACCCTGGAGCGCTCAAAATTGAAAATATGAATGGGAGTATACTTCAGAAATATTTTACTCATGAATTTACTCAATTACTCAAGAATTTCTAGGGGTGCCAATAATTGTGTCCAACGTGTATTTGAGAAAAACATTTATTTCATAATGATATTTCCTCCCATTTTAAATTCTTATTATCCAGTGAAAAGTTAGATTTTTGTGAATTTTTTAAATAAAAGATCAATAGGATTAACAATGCAGATTAATTTTCACAGCCTTCTTTGATCATATTTACCAAGGGTGCCGATATTTTTGGCCATGACTGTATATATATATATATATATATATATATATATATATATATATATATATATATATATATATATATATATATATGTATGTATGTATATATATATATATATATATATATATATATATATATATATATATATATATATATATATATATATATATATGTGTGTGTGTGTGTGTGTGTGTGTGTATACATATATATATACATTCCAACATTGATAATAAAAATCATCATATTAGAATGATTTCTGAAGGATCATGTGACACTGAAGACTGGAATAATGATGTTGATGAAAATTCAGCTTTGCATCTCAGGAATAAATTATATTTTAATGTATATTAAAATAGAAAACTGTTATTTTAAATTGCAATAATATTTCACAATATTGTTGTTTTTCTGTATTTTTTATCAAATAAATGCAGCTTTGATAAGCATAAGAAACATGAACGGCAGTATATATATATATATATGTGTGTGTGTGTGTGTGTATTTTTTAATAGTGTTAATAGTGTAATAGTTATGAAAACTATAAAGTCACTATTCAAAACTTATAAGAAACCAAAAAGCCCAGACTAAAAGTTTGCACAACAGCTTTAGATGTTAAACAGCTTCCAAGTTAAATTTATCAGTGTAAGATTTTTAGTCCTATGACATTAAGTGACTGTTAAAATGGCATTTGGATTATTCCTGATCTGCATTAAATCCATGTTTCTCTATTATACAAAAAATGCACTAACCACTGAAGTGAGTCAAACAAACAACCAAATAAAAAACACTGCATTAAGGGCTCAACTGTAAAGCTAAGACTCCACTTAGAGAAGTAGATGATCGAAATTGTTTTATTTATTTTGTCTGATTCTGCAGGTGTTATGAACAAAAGAAAGAATGCTGAATAGCAACAGCTGCTGTCAACGCAATTACGTCACAACACAGTACATTAGCAGAGATTAAAAAGATTTTAAACTTGTTGCCTGGCAATACAAAACACAAAAAAAGAAAAAAGAAAAATAAACTGTTAACAAAAAGAAAAAAAAAACAATGTGTGCAGAGCTAAAGGAAATTAAAAAAATGGATTGTGCAATTCATTAAATAAATACATACATAAATTCTCTACCATGTGTAAGCTGACATTGTCATCCTATGACTTGTAGCTGCATTAACCTGAGTCTTTAATACTAGCCTATACCATCTAATGAATTTAAACCCTTCCATCAAGCTGTTAACATATCAATCCTATTCAAGAACTAATCGACTAACTTTCTTGCCATGCAATTTGGTGATTGCTGAAGCCAGATTCACTGAGGCAATAAATAACAAAAGACAGACACACGGTCACTCAAAGTAAGCTACAACTGAAATGCGCACTAAAACGTTTATTCATGAGACCCCAGACCTGTTTTCAGCTGTCGTAATATATGAATCTAATTTATATTCAATACAGAGTTTTTTTCAGACCTGCACTCTTCCTCTGAGAAGCCTTATGGGCCTCGGTCATACTTCATTGGGATATAAATGTCAGATCATGTACTGTGATCTCGAATGATCCAAATATTGTTAGGAAATCCCTCTTGATTCAAGCATTGAATAGAGTGCTGGAGTGATTCATGTCTGTTTTGAGTGGAGAGGGCTATAATCCTAAAGCGAGGTGATTATTTTAAGAGGCAGCCGGCAGGAGGTACAGACAAGTCTGAGCTTGCTCACTGACTGAGAAACTGGCTGTAATAGCATAGTATTTATGATCTCAGGCCAAGGGGCTGTGTTACACAGTGTTTTTATGAAGTCACTACTTGTAAGGCAGTAAAAAAGCAGGATAATTACAGCAGTGTACATATAATTAGATTATGGATTTCCATTTATCCCATTTTCTCTGCTGCTGATTTAAGTTACTTTTTTCTTTTTTTTTTTTTGCACTAATTTGTATTGATATAATTTCATTTATTTGCTTACCAACTGACTTATTATTTATAGCATCATCAAATGATGTACACATGAAAAGACCCTTAGCTTTTTTCTGTATTTATTCTTTTACAGGGGGTTTACCTGTATTTAGAATTTTGCACTTCATTGTGTTGTGTTTTAGGGTTAACAGAAATATTTATAAATTATGTCCTGGCAGAAAATTACCAATAAAATATCTTTTTTGTTTCTTCCCCTGTGTACTTGTAGTGTACTGTAGTGTACATGTATAAAATATAAAAGCAACTAGATTTTCATGTATAAAGACACGTTTGTGTGAACAAAATAGTGTGATGTCATAAAGACAACTAGTTTACAATTAAAATAAATTGCCTTTTATATTGTCACTGTGTAAAAAAAAGAAAAAAATAATAATCTGGAAACATTCAAATATTTGTATTGTTACATTTTTTTCCAACCCACTATTAATAAACACAAACAATTATAAATATGTAAACTTAAGAGAAACATTTAAATTTATAGATTTATTTGTAGAGTGTTTTTTACTATATAATGCCATAACAATACTTAAAAAATATGGTCAATTATTCCAAAAGTTATTAAAATATTATTTAATTTTTTTTAAATATATTTAATAAACACTAACTTTGAAATACCTAATAAAAAAAAAATATAGTTTTGTAAAAAATACTTTAAAAATATTTATATCTAATACAATATATATCTCCTCATTTTGTGTAGTTATAGTTTATCTACTGAATCTGGCAAGCCACAGATTCAAAATAGCTTCCCCAACACTGAATCCTGGCAATAGAAAGCGTTGGGGAAATGACTCAATTTACAGACCCATTAATTCAAGCTGAATGCTACTGAATGTGAAGGAGAGACAGTAGCAATGTTTTATTGAGCAGAAGCCAGATGAGCCAGGAAGATTAAACGTGGCGTTGATTTCAAAACCGCCTCACAAATCCTTATTTTACGAGCCCTCTTCCACAGCACGCTGGGATTTTGGAGCGGCGCTACTCCTGTGTGTGTCGTATTTATCCCCGTACGTTTTATAATGCCTGCTCTCGTTGTGGAAGGAAGATCAACCGAGAAAGAGGATAAATCTAGTTTGTGGTCTCCTTTCAGCAGTTTGCTCTTCTAAGTCAGCAGCTGACGGGTTTACAAGGGTTTTGATGGGCGTGAGACTGAGTTTTCTTAGCCTGTGAACGTTTCACTTTTTACAAGGTTGCGCTGTGTGGAGGTGATTGTTCCTCTGAGACCCTGCTGCTCGAAGAGCGGGAACACGGTAGCGCTGTGGAAGCGTCTCACAGGAGGAATCCAGAGCAGTAAAACCTACATTTACACAGAGACGCCTGATCCAGAGGCCCTCGTTTATTAGGACTACATCACAATGTTAATATATTTAGACACAACACACACACTTTAAACCACGTCCTTCTGCTCCAGAGGAATGTGTGGAGGCTCTGAGAGGAGGAAGAACATGCCGGGTGTCCCATATCAAACTCCCTACTCTCGGGCCACGGATTCTTCTCTGTTAGGACATGCTAAGCTGGACCTTTAGACCTTTGCGTTCAGTATTAAACCACTGTGTCTTAATGGCATTCATAGAGTAGACAGTGTGTGAATTTTTGCGGCCTGGGTCTAACACGCTCACTCATTTAACATGTATTATAATGAGATCTTCAGAGGGTGATAAAAACTCCGTTGAGCCCCAAATATGGCTCCTCGGGGTCGCGTTGTGCTTACATTCTGAAAGTAGACTTGAGCAGTTCACATTCTCATTTATCACTATCAATAGCAAAGTACGGGAACAAGGGGAAGTGACCATTACATATATCAGGAAAATAACACAGTTATGCATAACAGCTCTTCTTGCATTTAACAGGGTCATCATTTGGCTCTAGCAGTAAAGTTGTAGAAAGCCAAAGATAATTTTCACCATCTGCAGCTCCCCAGGGGAGCACTAAAAATGCTAAAAGATCAACAAAAAGAAAATATAAATATGTAGCATTTATGTTAAACAGGATACAGTGATACACCAACGGCACTTCTGAACAGATACCCAACATGAGTAAGACTCACAACCCTTATCTGAAAGTTCACTAATGTGAAGTCTGGCGCTGAAGGCTGGTCTAAGCTAGGAATCCAGAGACCCAAAAGGGACTTCAAGAGCGTCCTAGGGGTCTGCAGGAAATTCGACAAAATTTAGTTTTAGGGCAGTCAAAGTTAAAGCTGCCTTGAAGCAATATTTAGTGTGCAAATCGCTATACACATAAATGGTTTGTGTATAATAAGGGAAGAGAAAGGAAAATTCTAATTTTTGATTTTGTTAATATTTTTTTTCTAGTGAAAGAAATGCCTAAATGAAAATGAATAATAGAAAGCCAAAATATTAAATGTCATGATGCATATTTCATGACATTTAATATTTTGAGACAAATTACAAAGACAAATTACAGGGGGTTAAAAATGACTCCGGAAAGATGACAGCATCATAATTTTATTTTTACACAGAGATTGGTAGGTCTTTTAGTAAAATCTGTTGACTTTAGTTATCTTTGTTGCATTAAGTGACAAAAGTGGCCATTCAAAAATGGGGAAAATGCACTTTTCAAATTTTTTTCTCCAAAGTTTGCATGCCCCTAAATCAAGTATTAAAGACATCGTAATGCCCTTTTAGATATTGGGTCTCAACATTTTGGCATCTTCATTTTTAGGGCCCTATATTGTTCAATCCTAGTGATATTGCAATTTCAATGTGGCTCCAGGAGTAAATTGTTAAATTGTACACATTTTTAGTGGTCAAAAACCAAATGTGGTTTACTTTGCATAAAGATGATACTTCTTTTCTTTTAAAGATAAATGTCTTAAGAAAAGAAAATGTTGAAATGTAGAAATGTATCTTGTTTCCCTCTGTCAAAACAACTGCATTGATTATACCTGTCTGAGTGCCATAAATATTATTTTTCCGAAGTTTGCACGTAACCCAAGAAACATTAAAGATATCTCAATATGATTTTTTTTCAAGGCTCTACACTGTTTAAATCCCCAGAGATATGGAAACCACAATGCAGCTCCAAATTCAGATCGTTGAATATTACCCATTTTTTGACCCCAAACAAAACGTAACAGCGTCAGTTTTGTCCAGATAATATTTTAATAAGTTGTAAACATTCATTTATTATTAATTTATATTATTAATTTACAGTAAATTAATTTAATTATATTATTAATTTACATAAACACACAAAAAATTGGATTCATTAGTATTCTATAAAAATATATAATATAAAAATATATCTTAATAGAAAGTAAATGTTTTCCAGATAATATTTTTATAATTTGTAAATAACATTTTTAAAAAAACGAAAGAAATATTAACAATATTAAAGATGACCATTTCATTTTTGCAAAAAAAAAAAAACAACCAAAAAAAAACAACCCTTGCCCTTTATAATTAGACTTTTTCCTCACACAGTATACACGGACATCACATTTGGAGGACCTTGGCGTCAAAAGGACTGAAAACGCTTGAGATTCCTTAAAAATGAATTTGCCCACATTTATTGACTAATATTATTAAAATACCCCGGTTCAGTTCAGTGCTTGACTTGGAATAAATGTTAGGCACATAATCTACTGAAGCGGCCAATTACCAATGTGTTTCTAAACTTTAATAATGTGCTCCCTCAAACAGAAATGAGCAAGTAGCAGTGTTATTTATGCAGTCAAAGGTGTGCACACCACATTAACTGTCTCTGTTCTTTGCCAAGAAAAAGCACTTACAGAAGAATCAACAAAACATATTCATCAGCCAGCATTCATCAGTCCTGTAATCTTGCTCAGGGTGACGAGGTAACAAGAGCGCACTGGATAATAGCCAAATGACAAGTGTTTTGTGGTCATGTTCTTTGTGTTTAGTAGCTTTTGACACTATAGGTTAGCGATTATAGGCTTTTCTCTGCCTATCCCTGACAAAAGTACTGTTTTTAACCAGGATCCTCGGCACAAAAAGACATGCAAATTGATTCGAAGCTGCGAGTCGGCTTCTCTGAGCTTTAATATACTGACTGGAGGTGATAAATCACAGCTAAGCTACAGCTAGCATGCTAACGGCCCAGCACTATGATAACAAACACAGTTCTGTGCTATGGGTCATAGAGGCATTGACATTCATTTCCCTGAAGCTGAATAACTGACTCGCTGGCCTTCACAGAGAGCAGCACTGGGACGGAACGGCAGACATGCTTGGTTCCCTCGCTCCTGGCTCCACAACACAGAACAGAGAAATAAACAACGCTTTGATAGAAACGAGCATGCATAAGTGATCGGTCTTATTAAATGACGCAGAGGAGATTTAGTGGAACTGTGTGCATAAATGGCCACATTGATTTGTTCATTGTGATTTATGCAATGCAATTTGTTATGAGCACTGAACAGGTTCGTGAATATTCACATCACCTCTGCTGAACACAAATCTGCTCTTCATATTCCAGGCTAAATTGACCTAGCGTGTTTTACCGTCATAAGACACCTCAGTTTAGAGAAATTTCCCAGAAAGAGAGGTTGTGAATATAAGAGAGACAAAAATAGAGAGAGCGAGAGAGCGGCAGGGAGAGAGAAGAGACAGCGGAACTCAATCAGAGCCGGGTCACGAGGGTTCAGGGCTGCAATACAGCATCTGTGCAGTGCTGAAAAATGTGAGGTGACAGTTCATTTTCGCTGGTGACAGTCTTTGTCGCTCTCACTCGCCTGCTCGACCTGCCAACAGGAACCGTTGCCGGCAACCGTTGCCCTGACAGCAGAGAGGAGGCGGACCTTATCTCGTGACAGGGCTCCGCAGAGACCAATTGGAGGAGCCGCGCTGGTCTGTGATGCTCAGGAGACAGAGAACAAGGCTGGAAAAATCACAGCAGAAAGGCTTAAACGAGTCTGCGAGAGGAGCATGTACACAGACTGTCTTCACAGGCCTTTTACTGTTGCATCAGAATGAGTCTAGGATAGTTATTTGTCAAAGAAAATCTGAACATCTTTAATTGTCTTAAAAGATCAGTAGTAAATGGAAATTGTCATCATTCACTCATGTTGATCCAAACCTTTCCTGTCGTTTTTTTGTATGTGTTTCAGCTGTTTTGTCCATTTAATGAATTTTGAGTGAAAACAGTGTAGTTGGTGTATACAATATATGCACAGAGAGAGAGAGAGAGATTCTTCTATCTATCTATCTATCTATCTATCTATCTATCTATCTATCTATCTATCTATCTATCTATCTATCTATCTATCTATCTATCTATCTATCTATCTATCTATCTATCTATCTATCTATCTATCTATCTATTTATAATTTTTTTATTGGCATTGTCTTGATCTAATAAACATGGACTTCCCGTGAAAGACACCATCTTGATGGCAGTATATATCTCTGTACAATCCCAGTATATGCCTCCATGTCAATAGTACCTTTGCACATATTTCAGTCACCCATGCCGTTTGCTCTGCTGCATCCCCATACCATGACAGACGTTTGCTTTTGCTTCTGTCACTGATGAAAGTCTGGATGGTCCCGTTGGTCTTTGGAACTGAGAACTAAAAATAAATTTTTCCCGGAAACAAGTTGAAATCAGCTCCGGGTGTGTGTTCACGGTGTGTGTGTGTTCACTGCTGTGTGTGTGCACGTTGGATGGGTTAAATGCAGAGCACGAATTCCGAGTATGGGTCACCATACTTGGCAGTATGTCACTTCACTTCACTTCAAATGTGGACTCATCTGAGTACAGCACCCATTTTCACTGTCTTTTGGACTATCTGAGATGAGCTCTGGCCCAGAGAACCCGGCAGCATCGCTGCATAGAATTGATGTATAGCTTTCTCCTAGAGTAACAGAGATTCAAGTTGCATTTCTTGATGCAGCAGCAGACAGTGGTAAATGACAGTGGTTTTCAGAAGTACTCCTGAGCCCATGTGGCTATATTTAACACTGCAGCATGACGGTTTCTTATGCAATGCCATCTGAGGGTTCAAAGGTCAAGCACTTTCACCTGAGGTTTCCTGCCTTGCCTTACATGTACTGTGATTTCTCTGGGTTCCCTGAATCTTTACACAATACTGATACATATTGATACATATTATATAGTAATATGTATGGTACTTGGTGAAATACCTAAATTCTTTTTTGATTTGTTTGACACTTCTCTCGTGAAATTTGGCACAAAGTGATGAGCCATGATTCAGCTTTGCTTGCAAAGACTGAGATGCTCCTTTTATACCCAAACATGAAATCTTGACCTATTACCAATTCACCTGTTACTGTGAACTGTTTCAAAACAGTTTAATGTGGATATTCTATAACCTTTTCACTTTTATTTTGCCTCTGTCCCAACTTTTTTGGAATGTGTTGCAGCTGTCAAAAACAAATATTGTTAATATTTACAAAATACATTTATGTTGGTCAATGAAAACTTTGGAAATCTTTTCTTTGTACTTTTGTCAATTAAATAAACGTTAAAGAGAATGAACAAATCACAGATTCTTGATCTTATTGCATTTTACAAAACGTTCCAACTTCTCTGGAATTGGGGTTGTATATATATATATATATATATATATATATATATATATATATATATATATATATATAGATAGATATATAAATGTAGCCCAGTGTTTTGGATCTATCTATCTATCTATCTATCTATCTATCTATCTATCTATCTATCTATCTATCTATCTATCTATCTATCTATCTATCTATCTATCTATCTATCTATCTATCTATCTATCTATCTATCTATCTATCTATCTATCTATCTATCTATCTATCTATCTAAAAAAACAACAAAGACAGCAGACAGTGGGTCAAAGCTTAGTGGGGGAAGGAGAGCAGATTTGATTGGAGTAAAATTTTCACTTGTCATTGAACAGACACATGCTTTACGAGTGGTATAGATGATTGCTCCCTCGCGCTCTCTCTCTCTCTGTATTTTAGCTTGCACAGTCGGCTCAGTAGAGTGACGCCTCGGAAAATGAGAGCCGATTGGTGTCGACGTGGCAACGAATGGCCCTTAATTTGCATGCTAATTGTGCGATGGCCGCTGGGTGATTGTTTTGGGGCTGGATCAATGTTGAGAGGAACCTCAGAATGGCACACAATTACAGCAAACACTACCACTGCAATGGCCAGGATGACTGTTTATGTAATCATGTTTTGAGAATCACATCCGCACCTGTCGAATTTAACGGCGTAAATGCTACATCAAATGCCAATGAACTCTTAATGACACTGATGTTCTTTATTTTGCATTGGAAAAGAAATGCAATTAATTGTCAAACTGGAATTAAAGAACTAATTAGACTGCCTGAAAATTAATTGGTGCACGTGTCATGGAAATGTTTCACATGAGAATTTCAACATAATAATAGATGGATAGATTCAATTCAAATCATTACAATTCAATTCAGTTTTCATCTTGTGGATGAAAAAAGAAAAAAAAAAAGAGCCTATTCCTCTGAATTTTGCAAAACCTTGCATTCAGTACCAAGTCATACGGGGTCATCTCATTAGCACACATATCCTAGCAGAGTATCCTACTGGGAATTTTTTCCCAATTAAAAGTTAGGTGTGCAGGTAAGCCTGAAAAAAATCTTTCCAGAAGCAAGTCTGTGTTGACAAATTGATTTCAGCTCTTGGCATCCAATTTTCCATCAGAGTCTCTCTGCAGACCAGCGGCCATATGTAAAGGATGCATTTCTATCGGAGACACATGGCCCAAGCATTCAGCCCATTGAATACCTGTTCACCAAACACCAGAGTGAAGGTCCATTTGTTTCATATGGGACTCAATAGCTCAACCATCCATCCATGGAGTCAATGCTTTGTTAGCTGTGTCAAATGCTGCAGGAACCACAGAAAAACACACCATGATCACACACACAGATGGAACGCCAGATTTACAAGCCAACCTGAGACTTGTGTAGAATAAAAATCCTGAATCTAACCTGATTAGTAAGAGATTTGGGGTGCTAAGCCCTGTTTTGTTCTGTATTGATTTGAGTGTGGATTGGAAGAGTCAATTAAGGCTTGTGATTCAGATTCACATGAGTCATCTGTCTTTGCAGAGGCGGCTCTGACTCGCCACCAAGCCAATCAATTCACAGCTGAATCAATGCTTAAAGGACCTATAGACTGAGAGCATGTGAGCTGGCTCTGGAGAATGGCAGTCGTTTAATGGAAAAGATCCTACTCAGGAAGGATTGTGAGCAAATATCACGTTCACAAGCAGCTGCACGGCCTGCAATCTGATATGAGAAGAGATCCTTATACCTTCCTGGATCTGCCTTTTGTTCTCTCACATGTCACTCTCTGCTCTCTGTCTCACACACACTATCATGTGCACACACACACACAACTGAAAGCATGTCCAGGTCAAGACTTGCTGCATCCGTTGCCATGGAAACCTGTGATGTGAAGAGAGATTTGTTTCTAAAATATTTTCTTTTGTCTTCCCTTCTTTTCAATATCCTATAGTTACATCTATCCATCTATCTATCTATCCATCCATCTATCCATCCATCCATCCATCCATCCATCCATCCATCCATCCATCCATCCATCCATCCATCCATCTATCTAATTATATATATATATATATATATATATATATATATATATATACACACACACACATATCCATCCTTCATTCTATCCATCCATGCATCCATCTATCTGTATACCCATCTAACTACTAGCTACCTATCTGTCTATCTATCCTTCAATCTGTATATACATCTAACATCCATTTATCTACCCTTCTGTTATTCAGTTTATCCATCTGTCTATCCATCTATTTCCGTCCATCCATCCATCCATCCATCCATCCATCCATCCATCCATCCATCCATCCGTTTATCTCTCCACCCATGTACCCATCTAACAGCCATCTATCTGTCTATCTATCCTTCTATCATTATGTTTATCCATTCATCCATCTTTGTAACTGTCCATCTGTTTATCTCTTATGTATCTTTAGCTCTGTCTATCCATCTAGCATCCATGTATGATTCCATCCATCCATCCTTCTATCTATCCATTCCTTTTTTCATCCTCTGATCTTTTTGAATTAACCTTCATTAGGACTCATGTTTAGCCAGTTCAGCCATCTTGGTTTCTCTCTCTCCATTCTGTTACTAAGCTCATGTCCCTCATTCTGTTACAGCAGGCGACCATTCAACTGAGACCAAAAAGGGTGAGAGAGAAACCACCATGACAGGTGCTGTGGTGTCCAGGCAGATTACTAAATGCCGCTGTCAGTCTCCGAGCTTCAGATGGCAGCAGATCTAGGAACAATCATCGCTGTACTTCATTACACCCCACCCATTATACCGGTGACCAAGGTCTTTTTAATTTACTGTATCATACAGTACTGCATTTACATAGTAATTTCAGCCAGGAATTAATTAATGAATACCTCTTATCACTTAACAGAAATGCAGGCGGATAAAGCTACACACAAAAAGAAAATGACAGAGAGAAAGCGAGAGAGCGGGCAAAGCCTGACAGATATTTGAGGGAAAGAACATACAGGATGAAAGTCAGCAGAGTGTAATGAGAGACAGAGGTAAAGACGGATGGAAACAAGGCCAGGGAGAGACACAGGGAAGACAAAAGAAAAAGAGAAGGAGAGAGAAGAGAGGCGAGCGTCTCGGCTGTAATGGCTCGCGTCTCCTGGCAATCGAATTCTTGCCTCTCTGTCGCACAGGGAGCGTTAATTGACAGGCAACCACTTAAGTCTTAATTTTCTTTTAAGATTGTGGCGAAAAAAAGACGGAGAGCGGGGAGAAAGAGAGGGTCTACGAAGGGGGAATTCTAATGAGGGAGGCATCACGTCTGAGCAGGCCATTACGTGTGATCTCTATTCCATTCTCCCAGCAGACACCACGGGTCCGCTGTTTTAATGGCCCAGCCACTGGATGGAGAGAGCATGTCACAGCTAACTGCCTCACTGTGCAGGAATGAATTTAACACTAGGCTAGGTTCTTATACTTAGGTTTAGCATGCGTCTAATCAAAGTCTCCGGAGAGACGGAGATGGTTTGCTGCATGGTTTGAGCTGAGGAATGGTTTTATGACCTGAAATCGGGTGGAATCTGAATCCCAGTGCTGCCTCAAGACATCTTCTGTTTAGATTGTTTCATGATTTTTCAGTCTAAATAGACATTTTAAGAGATGGATTTCAAATAGCTTGTGGATTACAGAAGTTTGAGATCACAAGATTCAAGATTTTTATTCGTCACATACACAATTATACAGAATATAACCAGCAGTGAAATGTAAGTCAGGTCCGCTCCAAGGACAGTGCAATTATATAGAATACAAATATTAAGAAAAAGAAAAGTAGAAAAGATAAAAGAATAAAATTAAATAAAAGATAAAAAATATAGATATAAATATAAATGTGCAGGTCAGTATGTTGTTGACTTAAATAGTAATAAAGAGGAATGTGCAAAAAAGTTGTACAGGGTATTTAAATAGCAGCAACATGAGGTAGAGAAAAATTACAAATATAAATAAATACATGGATACATAGATACATATATATACACACACACACACACACACACACACATATATATATATATATATATAAATAATACAAAATAAAATGAAATAAAATAAAATATTTGAAATTTAAAATCTTGTGTTTTGTTCGAGCTCACTGTATTTGGTGCACCATGAAGTAAATCTGGGTACAATTTTGAATCTAAACCTAGGCACAAATAAGATTTCAAAGCTTTGGAGGAAGGAAAGATTATCAGTGAATAAGGACATAAATTTAATTCTGTCTCTATGATTATAGTTTTGGTTTCAAAAGGAACTGTGTGGCAAACAAATTGCATAGATTACTTTTATGTATCGTTTTAAGAGCTTACCAGATGTGGCCACACAACTGTACATTTCTTACATTTCTTGTTATTATTAAAAATAATGTTTGTTTGTTTGTTTATCTTTGAAAAAAAAATAATTTTGTTTTCCAGCAGAAATCAAAAATAAATATGACACCAAACCGGTTTGGAAAGACATTTGGGCAAAATAACTCTCCAAAGCAGTGGTCTCAAACTCAATTCCTGGAGGGCCACATCTCTGCAGAGTTTTGCTCCAACCAGCTCCAAATCACACCTGCTTGGAGGTTTTTAGTAATCCTGAAGACCTTGATTTGCTGGATCAGGTGTGTTTGATTAGGGTTGGAGCTAAACTATGCAGAGCTCTGGCCCTCCAGGGATTGAGTTTCAGACCAATACTCTAAAGCAATGTAGCATTGACTGTGTTAGGCTTTATCATATATGTTAGGCCATTAAGCAGAAACAACAACATCTGTACTCTTTGGTAGAGTCTATTCAAAAGCAAATTTTGGTAGTGTCTATTCAAATCCTGTATAAGTGGTTCTTGGCCAGAAGAAGCTGCAATATGAACCAGATCTATTGCCGTTTATGTCTGGCAACATGAGACTACACAATGCCAGCCAATCAGATTTGAGCTGACAACTTCAGCCAGTGCTGGCCATTTTTGTGTACAATATACAGAGTAGGCTGAGACCACCTTTCAACTTACACAGAAACACATCTCTTGGATTTTAGTTTTCTGTTAATAGAGAAATCGAGTGCGCGTGGAAACACAAGAACTTGAATATAATCAATTCTGACTGTCATGAGATACACTGCATATGATTTGTATTAGAAGTCACTGAATGTGTTAGGGATTGAACTCAGTAGAGCTCAGGGCTGTCCATTTCACAAAGGAAGAAAAGTAATTCAAAGTTCTCAGTAATGACATGTTTGAGAGGATGAGTGTTGGCTGAATTATTGCTCAGTCCCCAATGCTCTCTGAGTTGTGCGTTTATGGGCAGTGGATTGAGCAGAAATCTGAGGCAGCGCAGCTCGCCCCCTAGTGACACTGAGATGAATGACAAAAGCCTGCTGAAGAAATCTCTGTGATTCACTGCTATGTGAGCCCTTGAGAGAGTGGATCAGCCGCTTTACAGCTGTGTAGGGGCTGGACTACCATGATTTCTCTCCTAGTTCAAAATAGATTCTACAGATTCTGTGTTTAATAGAGATGGACTGCAGGCAAAATTAATTTTTTTGTGCAATACCTTAAGCATGACTATTATTATACTGTATTAAAAAATTTAACAATACAATTTGATATATATTTATATATACACGCACATACACGTATACACACACACACACACACACACACACACACACATATATATATATATATGTATATATAGAAATAAATGAAAATAAGTTTTTTGTGTGTTAATGGTTTCAAGGCGTCATTCCCTCTCATATCTTATCACGGTGGCCTCTAAAGAACCAAATGGTTGAAGTGTGGTTCTGTTATCACACCACTGCCTCTCTTGCCCCCTCGTCACATAGATATCATATCTCACCCTGTATCTTTCTCTCTTTCTCTTCTCTCTCACACTCACACACACGTACACTCTCTCTTCTGCTCGCACACACACATAAACACACCGTCTCTCTCACATAGACACACATTCATTCTGTCTCACACTTGCCCTCTCTTACACACACACACAGACTCTGTCTCTTTGCTATTCTGACAGCTCTGAGGCTCCCGCCTCCAAGGTGCAAAGCCGAACTCTTGACGATGGCAGAACGGGTTAAAAGGTTATCGGCGTCACCTTTGACTTGGCCTCGCAGGGGCCACCCAAACGGTTGCCATGGCCACCACTCTTTATCAGAGCAGACAAAAAGTACAGCGGAGAACTGAAACGCAAGAAAAGGCAGATTTGAGTTGTTGGGTTAATAAGGCGGCTGCAAACAGGTCATGGATCAGTTGTGAAGTAGGTAAATTAATAATGGAAGAAAAGGTCATGGTGTCGGATCACCCCATTCTAACAATAGGTATAGCTGTCGACTAGCAGTTTACGAATCTGCTGAAGTGCCACCACACCTGTCCGGCGTACAGCTGTGTGCTCAATAAGGCCGCTGGTCATGGTGAACTATTTTGGCTAAAGAACTGGAGGAGGGTCACCTGTACATTTTCAGAGTTTGTTTAAAGTTCGTCGTCTTAATCGGGTCATATGGACTGTACAATAGATTAGATTAGATTAGATTCAACTTTATTGTCATTGCACATGTAAGGTACAGGGCAACGAAATGCAATTAGCATCTAACCAGAAGTGCAATAAGCAGAGGTACAGGATATACAGTGGCTACAATATGTTACATATGTACAGAATATACAGATAAGGCAGTAGTACTATGGACATAATTTACAAGTTTTTAAATACTATCAGTATGATATACAGATGGGTGATATGAACATACTATACAGATGGGTTGTGCAGTAAATGTATGTACACTATGAGCAAAAACTATGAAAATAATTACAAATGGATATGAATAAGCTATAAATTAAGATATATAAACACTAGTGCAATGAACATTGAAAGTGCATAGAAATAAAAATTTACAGTACATAGTACTCAGTGTGTAGATTGTTTTTTTTTTTTTTTTTTATCGATTTAATGATGGGGAGGGGTGAAGAGTTTGTAGTGGTGTGTGAGGGGGGTATCATTGGGCAGAGTTTAGTAGGGAAACAGCTGTAGGGAAAAAGCTGTTCCTGAGTCTGCTTGTCCTTGTTCGGAGGCTCCTGAAGCGCCTCCCAGAGGGCAGTAAGTTAAACAGTCTATGGTCAGGGTGAGAGGAGTCCTTAAGAATGCCGCGAGCTCGACGTAAACAGCGTTTTCTCTGGACGTCCTCAATGGCAGGGAGTGGTGTCCCTGTGATGCGTTGGGCGGTTTTCACCACCCTCTGTAGTGCCTTGCGGTCAGCAGCTGAGCAGTTCCCATACCAGACTGTGATGCAGTTGGTCAGGATGCTTTCAATTGCACACCGGTAGAAGTTCCGCTGGATGATTGGAGACAGGTGGTTCTTCTTCAGTGTCCTAAGGAAGAAGAGGCGTTGGTGAGCCTTCTTGACTAGGCTGGATGTGTTGGTGGTCCAGGTCAGGTCCTCCGAGATGTGGGTTCCCAGGAACTTGAAGCTGGAGACACGTTCAACAACCATCCCGTTAATGTGGATGGGGTCATGCGTTCCACTTTTCTTCTTCCTGAAGTCCACAATAAGTTCCTTTGTCTTGCTGGTGTTGAGGAGCAGGCTATTGTCAGCACACCATGCAGCCAGGTGCTGTACCTCCTCCCTGTAGGCAGTCTCATCGTTGTCTCTGATGAGGCCAATCACTGTGGTGTCGTCAGCAAACTTGATGATGGAGTTGGATCCATGCACAGGCCTGCAGTCATGGGTGTAGAGGGAGTAGAGAAATGGGCTCAGCACACAGCCCTGTGGTACGCCGGTGTTGAGTGTGACCTAACATGCTGAGGTCTGTTGGTCAGAAAGTCCATAATCCAGCTGCAAAGGGAGGTGTTAACACCCAAGTCTCCAAGTTTAGTGGTCAGCTTGGAGGGAATGACGGTGTTGAATGCTGAGCTGAAATCAACAAACAATATCCGTGCATATGTGTTGTTGTTTTCCAGGTGTGTGAGTACCGAGTGCAGTACTGTGCCTACTGCATCCTCAGTGCTTCTATTGCTTCTATAGGCAAATTGGTGTGGGTCCAGTGTGGGTGGGAGGCAGTTCTTGAGGTGTGCCAGGACCAGTCGCTCAAAGCACTTCATAACAATGGGTGTGAGTGCTACGGGGCGGTAGTCATTCAGGCACGTTGGGGAGGAGTGTTTCGGCTCCTCCCAAAGCATGTTGGCACCGTTGCTTGGGTGAGTGTTATATTAATTACACCGAGCAGACTTTCAAAAGTTCCTAAAATCTGAGTTTCCACTAACAGACGTGTGGTTATCGCTACCACCATTTTTCTGATTGTGTGCGTATGTGTGTGTGTGTGTGTTTGTGTATATACACTAAGTCAATACAGATATCTCCAGACTCACATCCTTATCTCGAACTCACGCCAGATTACCAAATTTTATTCACAAGTTGCGATTATCTTATTGACACACAAACTGCATAGAGGTATAAATAAGAGATCTAATCCTTTTTTAAGCAGTTGCTATCATAAGTAAAGCAATTCATGCTCTGGGTTGAAGGAGATCTGTGATATTGAGGTTTGCAGATGAGTGGAAGTTGAGAGTTGTTTACTTAGGAGATTTATGTGACTCGTGGCAGCGTGAGAATTGAATCAGGGGACCTTGGCTGACGTGCAACGTTATATCCACACACTTACACAAAAAGACACACACAATACTGGTCCAAACCAACCTTTTTCATCTATAAATAATCTAGGCAAGCAATTTGAATAAGTTTTGTATTGTGAAAACTATGATTCTCAGGTTTAGTCTAAACTCGGCTGTCTCTCAAAATGGCTGCCTCTCGATCCCGCCTTAGCCTTGACTCTGACTGCACCGGTCACGTGACCGTCTAAAACAAAATCCTTTTCCTCATCCTCTCCGTTCCATCTGCTCCCTCCATTCACAATAACGAAGCAAGCGATGAGAGAAATCTCATTTAGCAGACGTCACCCTGAGGCAAAGCAGAGAGGGCATTAGCTACTGGGAAATAGTTCCTAAGCGTGTGAATATTTGCAGTTGGAAAGGGAGGGAAAAAAAGGAGACTCCACGCCCAAAGCGCTTTCCAGACACTTTTCTAACCTCTTTTCTCTGTCGCTCTGTTGTCAGTCATCACCTGTCAAATTAGAATCAGGTTAGAGTGTTAGAGTCTTATCTTTCTTTGTGCTGAGTGTCAGCTGAGTATTACCTAAGAAACAAATCAACCACAAACTGTGTGTCTGAGGGAATGAGAGAACAAATGATAGAGAGAGAGAGAGAGAAATATGGAAGTGGGTGCTTCAAAGGAAATGGAATGGAATAACTAAGTAATGAAAAATGCTGAAGGTCACATTTTAGTCTTTGAAAAATTGAAGGGGGGGGGAGGGGCTGTGTGATGTGACGTGGTTATTAAAATTAATACGTGGTTTACATTAGCTGGGTGAATTTTGTAGTATTGCTAAAAGAAATCCTGTATGGAAGCATCAAGAGGCAAATAAATAAATAGATAAGCTTTCCTGTGACAGATACATATTTTCTTTTGGTAAGAAGTCATACATATGGACTAGGATGCAAACAAAGCCATGTGACCTTGCCTAAGAAGTCATGTGACTGCCTAATTCACTCAGATTAGCTACTATCACGTCCCTGAACTTTCTGACACGCTGTCGCTCACAGGCATAATACATCTTCCGCAAATGCTAACAAACATGATGTTCAGAGCAGTTTGTCTGTGCGCTCTAAACCGCATACAATTTATTGCATTTAATAAAAAAGCCACAGTAGTTTCCCAAGTGGCTATAACTTCCATTTCATGCCAATTTCCCTGTAAGTGACATTTTTCTGATAACATTCCAAGTTTTGTTTTGCTTAATGTAAATTCCAAATTTGGATGGAAACATACAATGAGCAGCAAGACTGTCATTTGGCACGTCTTATTTTTGAATAAAGGTGGAATGTGCTGGAAGTCGTAAACGTAGGTGTTTTAATATGCATATTGCATATTACCGAACATCCTCATTTCGTAAGCATGATCATTCGTGTGCAAAAGACATGAGTGTGTAGTGTGAGGGTTAACAGGTATCTCTCATCTCCTGCTCATAAACTCCAGGTTTGGTTCTCCTGATATAGCCAGAGGCGTGTGGTTGATTACATTACGACTGTTTTCCTAGTGTCTGGTGTTGTAGCTCAACCAGGCCATTGCCATTAGAAAGTCTAAACAGACACCACACACACTCAAACAAAGTAGATCTGTTGAGCATGCTACTACACACACACACAATTATACAGTTATAAAATACACTTATATTAAATTATTCTTATTATTTTTTAATTATACATAAAAAGCACAGAACAACAAAGTATTATAGTTAATGATTAATTATCAATTTCTTTAAGAAATTTTAATAGAAATTCTCACCCTTATGTTTTTTCAAAAGGTTCTTCAGAGACATGAAGGTGACAATCTTGCCAGAACTATTAATTTTCTTCATTATTTAAAATTTACAATTATAAAATACAATTATAATAAATTGTTTAGCTCTTTAGTTTTTTATTATTATTTATATTTTCATTACACATAAAAGCACAAAACTATTTAATGTAAACATTTTATATTTTATATATTATGGCTGATATTTTCTATCTATCTATCTATCTATAATATACATACATATATATATATATATATATATACACACTCACCTAAAGGATTATTAGGAACACCATACTAATACTGTGTTTGACTCCCTTTCGCCTTCAGAACTGCCTTAATTCTATGTGGCATTGATTCAACAAGGTGCTGAAAGCATTCTTTAGAAATGTTGGCCCATATTGATAGGATAGCATCTTGCAGTTGATGGAGATTTGTGGGATGCACATCCAGGGCACGAAGCTCCCGTTCCACCACATCCCAAAGATGCTCTATTGGGTTGAGATCTGGTGACTGTGGGGGCCATTTTAGTACAGTGAACTCATTGTCATGTTCAAGAAACCAATTTGAAATGATTCGAGCTTTGTGACATGGTGCATTATCCTGCTGGAAGTAGCCATCAGAGGATGGGTACATGGTGGTCATAAAGGGATGGACATGGTCAGAAACAATGCTCAGGTAGGCCGTGGCATTTAAACGATGCCCAATTGGCACTAAGGGGCCTAAAGTGTGCCAAGAAAACATCCCCCACACCATTACACCACCACCACCAGCCTGAACAGTGGTAACAAGGCATATTATACATTTTCTCACCCTCATGTTTTTCAAAAAGTTCTTCATAGACATGAAGGTGAGAACTCTTTTTATTAATCTTAAAGAAATTCACACAGCTCTTTTATGGCAAAGGTAATAATGATACTACTTTTTTTTATAGGTGTGCTATTTTTTTTTATTGAAAAATATATAGAAGAATAGAACAGATGACAAAGGCTGGAAGTAAATGGCACATTAATGATAGTCAGTCAACCAACAACAAAACCAGACCAATTTCTTTTCTGTGTGCTGTGTTTATTTACCTTCTGATTTAATCTTTTACAGGTTGGCCCCAGTTCAGAGCAGCTTTATTTTATCCACTACATGCCTTATTGATGAGGAATGTTTTGTTTCAGGGCACACATTTAGGCTTACTACTGAATAACTGAGAACAGAGGAAAGTGTGGAGGTGTGCAGGGATCTCTGTGGATTAACTTTTCCTCCGGATTGCACCACAATGTGAGGGTGAGTTGGCCCCCTTTGTCCTGGAACAGAATGACTGAGTGAGTGTGGAGCTGATGGAAAGGTCACAGAGAGTTCGTCAGGAGAGGTGCCTAACACTGAGCATGCGTCGCGACCAGCTCTCTAGCGCGCGCTTGTGTTAGCGGGACAGGTTTGAATGATGATCTGAGGAGTGCTCTCGTGTTCTCCTCTCTGTGTGCTGAAGCTCTACTGGCTCAATGCCAGGAGCATGAGAGCTTTTATCCGAAACGGGAGACATCCCTGCCCTACTGATTCCCACTCCCGCTGTCAGTAAGAATGCACAGGCTAAGATCTCTTGTTGTTTGGGTTCCAGGATCCACTTTAGAAATTCACCAGTGGTTTTACGTTCATTTGTTATGCCCTTTTCTGCATTTGTTGACCTTGACTGTCTTGATAAAAAATGAAACCATTTTTCAATTCTTTTAAATCATTCTAGATCATCCGGTCGAACCACTAATGTCAGAGGCCCATGTTTGAACTGCACCATGAAGGACCAAGTTTTCAATACAAAAATAAAAATTCAGTGTGGCGAGCAAAACTAAACAATTAAACTGTTCCTATTATAACAAACTAAGCTGTTTATAGTCAAAGACCTGTGTTCATTCGATTCTCATATATAACATGTTTACTGTATGCAATTTATGTGAACAAAAATACGGTAAAACAGAATTATTATATATTTAATATTATAAAATAAATTAAAAACTTCTATATATTTTAAAAATGTTCTTTATTTCTATTAAAATACTGAAATAAATTCTATAATATTTTCTATTATTTCGAAATAACAATAGTGCTACATAATATTTTTGTAAAACTGATTTTTTTTTTCCCGCTTTTGAATGTTTAATTTGAAAGAAACAATAATAATAAAAAAAATTTATAAAATCTGAACTGAACTGAAATATTTCAATGATATTGTTTTAGCATAACACTAAAGTATGTGTGTGTGTGTGTGTTAAATTATATATAATTATTAAGTATATCAATTATATTCACAGTAGGCCATAGCTAATAGCTTCATAGTAAAAGTTAATAGTAGGTCATAGCTACTTCATACTAGAGTATTCATGTTAATCAAACACATTTTGTATAGAGCAAAGCATCATGGGAGATTTCAGGGCCAAGTCCAACAGTGCTGCTTCCCTCACCATTACTTGTTCATTGAAGCTCCATCAAAAATGGTGTTGTTGTCTGATTTAAACCAATCAAATCTCACACTCGTCACAGACACTGATTTGGCATTGTGCAACAGCATAAACGCTAACATACATCCACAGCTGCTTTCATGTTGAAGAAATCAGACCCGTAATGGTCATACAGCAATCACCAACACTAAAAAATTTAAATAGAATAAGACCACAATTTGTGGCACGATGGATCTACATACAAACAGACGACTGCAAAGTAAACTGAAAGGCTGTGGGCGAAGTGCGTTTCCGTGTGTGGAATTCTTTTTATGGCTAAAAGGCTCACTCAGGGGCCGCAGTGAGCGTGTGGTGATGATACCGTTGTCTGATTAAATTAGGCCCTTGCACTGTACTGGCTCCACAGGTCGTCTGCCAGATGGTGAGGAATGGAGGGCAAACCGAGAGATTCATCCCAGACCTCTCATGCTGCCGCGTCTGAAGCCATCCACACACACCCTGACAAGCTGTCAGAGCTCCACGGCATGAGAATAAAGGGCAGAATCAAAGAGAATGTGATGTGTGCGAGTGAAAGAGAGACAGAGAGCAAGAAAAACACACACACACACACACACCATAATGTGCACATATATTCCGAAATGAAGCCTGTGATGTAAAGTTTATTAAATCAGTATTAATGTTCCACTTTTATGAGTTGGGCAGGACACTGGCTGTAAATCTGAGCCCATTTACTACCTGAGCCACGTACAGAGAGATGAAATGACTGCGATAATATTCGCCATAATGGCTCAGCTAATGTTTGCAGCATTAGTAAGAAAAATATTATTAGACCACGTAGTCCGACAGCGGCACGAGAAATATTCGGTGAAGGAAAACCCTTAAAACAACCACTTTTGACAAGTTCTGTTTCTTCTACCGCTGTAATTCATACAATGTCACACTTTCACGGATCCAGAAATGCCTCAATTTGACACCCGCTAATGCTTGACTTATAGTAACATCTACAATCGCTCATGAGATAACCAGATCCATTTCGGTATGAATATTCAAATATTCATACGTATTTATATGAATGAAAGAAATCTCATCAGTCCCTGTTCGTTGACCAAGTCACAGAGTTAGCAGACAGCATGTCCATTGCCCACTTAGTTCATAAATCATCCCAATCATTGTGACTTCTGAATTATGATCTAATTCCAGTGTTTTTCCCCCTTTTTCTATGTCAGACCACCAGTCAAGCACAGAGAAAGAGAGAAAGAAGAACGAGATCTAATGAAAGATTAGAGCCCCTCCGAATCTATCAAGGGACATCAAGTTTTAACCGAATGATGAATATCATCCTTTTAAGTAGGAAAAAAAATTCAACGGCAATGTAAAACTGTCCAAGTTTAATTAATTACGTTTTCTGGCGGGGCGAGAGCCCTGGACGAAAGCAAGAGACAACATCAAATGGCTTTTCATTTCGGACAAGCTAAAAATCTAAAAATAAAGCAATATACAAGCGGCACATTCTAGACAGATAGATTCTTTGATGACCTGGATGAGGGTTTCCCAAACTGGGGATTGTGAACCCCTGTGAGTTTATTGATGAAAAGCTAATTAATTAAATAATAAAAATGTAAAATTAAAAATATTTGACAACAAAAACAAATCAAAATAAAACAGCTATAATATTATACATAATTCGTGTGTTTGTATTTATATTTACATAATAAATATACACAGTATACACACACATATTCTGTACACAAAAACTTTAATTTTGGATGCGATTAATCACGATTAATCATTGCCCAGCACTAGTTTTAGTACAAGATTGTCCTATTTAAATCAATGTGATAAACAAGTTAGGTCAAATGTAACCTAAAAGTAATACTTATATAATACCTAAAATGTGTAATGTAATGGATTACTAACTAAAATTTTTGTCATGTAATTTGGAATCAGTAACAGACTACAATTTGTCAGTAATCTACCCAGCTCTGTATACATACAGTACATATACATTCACATATGTATATTCTTTACTTGTTTACCTGCACTGTTTACCTATTAAAATCTATATTTTAAGATTTTTAAAGCAAATATTTTAGGTCAAGCTGACCTAAGGTTTGGAAATCCCTGACCTGGATGACTGAGAAACTTCACATTAGTTTGTAACAGTGAATTACTTTAACTACTGGTTTTGTTTGTAGTAATCAAATTATCTCATTAGCCAACAAAAGTGACATTACATCATGCATGTAATTATGACACCACCTGAATGTCACAGCAGAGTGATACTGAATGTGCAAAACAGGAAGGGAATTTATGTCATCTGTCTTCACCTGTACAGGGAGAGTGCATTCACTTTCATGAAAGAGCCTCTATTTAAAACTCTGAATGACAAAAGACAAAAAAATTAATTGATGGGATTTCAACTCTTGTTAATGTAAGAGGGCTGAATGAATGGCACAGCCACCTGTTAACTGTGTAGTGCTTCTGTCTTTATTTTTGTGGGTCAGTGTACCTTGTGTGTAAATATGTGCTTATGTGTGTGTACACAAACATGCTACTCAGTACACACACAAAACGGTATGCACACAAACAGTACCAATCAAAGGAAGTTTGGACACACCTACTCATGCTTTGACTTCTGAAGAGTAGTCCCCCTTAGTCTAGATTCCAACTTTGCACACTCTGGACATTCTGTCAACTAGCTTCATGATGCTTGTAGAACAGTAATAAAAGAGTTCAATTTGGGTTGGGAATTGTTGGCTGCTGTTTCTTATTTGAGCAAAGCGACCAAATCAAACTCAAACTAAACCAAAACATAGTTTAGTAAAAAAAAGTCACAGTTTATATTTAACTATAAAACGAATTACAAGTATTTCACATTTTCATCATGAAATCAGTCATGTGTGTCCAAAGGTTTTGATTTATAGTCATGCAATGATGCACTGAAATACATGCAATGTATTTGAGACAGCCATTGCCTGTTTTTAAACGTCAAACTTATTAGTTTTGTTTACATGCACTCAATTTCTGAAAGAATCCAATCTGATTTCCCATTCTGAAAGTTCTGTTTGCATGAACCGTAAACCTTGCAATCAGATTTGCATACTCATTTACATGAGCATTACATGAACAAAATGTTAGCGCATACACAGTGAAAAACTGGAAAAAGCCACTGTGATGCTGTCAATGGAGCAATCATAAGTATAAATGTATTCTTTGCCTTGATGACAAAACTAAAGCTGACATTTTTTGGCATATATTTAGTATCTTGCAATGACCAGTTCATATTACATAAATAAATGTGCACACATTAAAGGTATTTTTTAATCCAGTTTACATGCCTAATTTTTCTACAACAGCCTTCCAAACTGATCAAAATTTAATTTGAATAAAGTTAATTTAGACTTTTTTTTGGCCCAATTGAGCCATTGATCTGATATTAAAGGGATAGTTAAACTAAAAATTACAATTCTGTCATTGATTACTCCCATTCATGCTGTTTCAAACTTGTAAGACCTGTCACGGTGCTCACACGAGGAGGAAACAGGAACGTGCAGACAAGGACGTAAACTCAAATAATAGTCTTTACTGAAGACATCAGGACAAGACATGGCAGGACAAGGCAAGGCTTACAGACAGGAAACGCTAGGGGTAACGAGTAGACCAGACCAAATCTAACTGAACAGACAGGACTAATATACAAGAGATAATGAGACGAACACAGCTGGACAAGAATGAACTAATGATTACATATAACAAGGACAGGAAACAAACCAAATATGGACACAAGAGGCGGGAACACAAGACACAGACGACAGAGGTCTGACAAGACCGTTCATCTTCAGAACTCATATACATTTTTTTTTTATGAAACCTGAGAGCTTTCTGACCCTGCATAGATGGCAAGGGAACTATCACATTCAAAAAGTATTCTCGTAGCTTCATAAAATTAAGGTTGAACCACTGATGCCCCATGGGCTATTTTATCAATGTCTTTACTACTTTTCTGGGTCTTAAACATGTCAGTTGCTTTGCTGTCTATGGAGGGTCAGAGAGCTCTTGGATTTCAGAAAAATATAAAAGCAATCCTTAATTTGTGTTCTGAAGAAGAACGAAGGTCTTACAGGTTTGAAAGAAAATGAAGGAGAGTGAGTAATGACAGAATTTTCAATTTTGGGTAAACTATCCCTTTAATGGATTATTTAGTTGCATGTTAACATAGCTATTGTAATGCAAGTAGGATATGTTGTTATAGGTTTTTCAGCTCTTTTCCCAACTTTTAGGGCTGAAAAGAATTTATTTATTCATTATAATCACATCCAAAACAATGAAGTTTTTTTTTTTTGGAATTCGGATATATATAAACTCACCATCCACTTTATTAGGTACACCTGTTCAATTGCTTGGTAACACAAATTGCTAATCAGCCAATCACATGGCAGCAACTCAATGCATTTAGGCATCTAGATGTGGTGAAGACGACTCGCTGAGTTCAAACCGAGCATCAGAATGGGGAAGAAAGGGGATTTAAGTGACTTTGAACATGGAATGGTTGTTGGTGCCAGATGGGCTGATCTGAGTATTTCAAAAACTGCTGATCTACTGGGATTTTCACGCACAACCATCTACAGAGAATGGTCTGAAGAAGAGAAAATATCCAGTGAGCGGAAGTTGTGTGGATGAAAATGCCTTGTTGATGTCAGAGGTCAGAGGAGAATGGGCAGACTGGTTAGAGATGATAGAAAGGCAACAGTAACTCAAATAACCACTAGTTACAACCAAGCTATGCAGAATACCATCTCTGAACGCACAACATGTCGAACCCTGAAGCAGACAGGCTACAGCAGCAGAAGACCACACCGGGTGCTGCTCCTGTCAGCTAAGAACAGGAAACGGAGGCTACAATTTGCACAGGCTCTCCAAAATTGGACAATAGAAGATTGGAAAAACGTTGCCTTCAGATGGTAGGGTCAGATGGTACCAGATGGTCAAACATTCAGATGGTAGGGTCAGAATTTGGTGTAAAGAACATGAAAGCATGGATCCATCCTGCCTTGTCTCAACGGTTCAGGCTGCTGGTGGTGGTGTAATGGTGTAATATTTTCTTGGCACACTTTGGGCCCCTTAGTACCAATTGAGCATCGTTTAAATGCCACAGCCTACCTGAGTATTGTTGCTGACCATGTCCATCCCTTTATGACTACAGTGCACCCATCTTCTGATGGCTACTTCCAGCAGGATAATGCACCATGTCACAAAGCTCAAATCATCTCAGACTGGTTTCTTGAACATGACAATGAGTTCATTTTACTCAAATGGCCTCCACAGTCATCAGATCTCAATCCAATAGAGCACCTTTGGGATGTGGTGGAACGGGAGATTCGCATCATGGATGTGCAGCCGACAAATCTGCAGCAACTGCGTGATGCTATCATGTCAATATGGACCAAAATCTCTGCTACGAAGAATTAAGGCAGTTCTGAAGGCAAAAGTGAAGTGAGAAGTGAAAGTGAAAGGGACGTACGGCCAAGTATGGTGACCTATACTCGGAATTTGTGCTCTGCATTTAACCCATCCAAAGTGCACACACACAGCAGTGAACACACACACACACACACACACCGTGAACACACGCCCGGAGCAGTGAGCAGCCATTTATGCTGCGGCGCCTGGGGTCCAACCCAGTACTAGCAAGGTGTACCTAATAAAGTGGCCGGTGAGTGTATACACATAAAAATACACACATACACACACACACACACACACATATACATATATAAAAATAAAGAGAAAAGATGGATTTAAAGGCAGCAGTGGGATCAGGGCCTCAAAAATATCTATAGGGCCTATAACAGTACCATAAATCTATAGTTTAAATATAAGTATAATAAAATACATTCCAGTTGAAGCCATTTCCCTGTTTTCCGTCATTCATACACGATAATGTTCAGAGACGGCACAGGCTTTCCCACGTCCTCTGAACCAATGTGAGAATGTCATCAGACTGACGTTCAGATGATGCACAGATAAAAGTCACAACAGCGACATTTTCCTTATGAGATGGCCCTGTCTTATTGCTTTCTAACGCCTCTTCTCTCGCAGTCCCACTGTCTTTTAGCAGCCATTTATACATTTCAAATGATCTTTAACCTCCAGTCTGCGAGAGAGGGACTTGCGGCACTCTGTCATTTTCTCCCTCCGTTTACATTTCTTCATCTTCTGCAATCCATCTCTCTCCATCTGAGCAATTCATCTCCCTCGGTCTTTCTCCCACAAGCATTTATATCCACAGGATGCTTTTATCAATGACCAACAATGATCTTCACAACCTGTGTACATAATTGATACGTTTAAGTTCATCAATCTCAGCATAAAGGAAATGGCAGACTCCTGGAAAGGATTCCAGCATCTTCTACAGTCTCAGTGATTACCTCAAGCATAGTGCAACCGAGTGATCCACATCCAACAACACTCATTCAGGTGTTCAGTGACTGTTTTTCCTCCAAGCAATGTTTGAACTCTTGCAGTGCTCATATCACGAGGATTAAACGTTTTTGAAATAGGAGTTTTGTGTACTGTGAAATCATTCTGTAACCTTAAGAAATCAAAATTCATTACCTAGTTCAGAAAGTCCATCTGCCCAAGTGAAGCTGTAAAAATAGCTTGGTATGAAATGTATGACATCAAAAACACATTACAAATAAGCCGTTGTCATTTATTTTTTATCAAGGCTAAAGTACTTTCTACAATAAAATATTTTTTATAAAAAACAGACACAAGCCATCTGTAAGTTGAATCCCTCATAAATACAAGGACTAGTGTGCTATCAAAACACTGCTCAACTTAACATCCGCACAGTAACATTTGCTCTTTGAGATTGGGGCGGGACTACCTGCATGTTCCTCCAATTACAGCAGGGGAAATGTTCGAAAACAGACCTGCTCGAAAACAGTTATTATTTTTGCAATTCCATCTGCTGACGTTAGCGATACAGAAATAACAATCTTTACATTTAATCTTCAAAAAAGCCAGCCCGATCTCACGGCAATTTGTACATATTTTACGAGCTGGCTAATTCGTACAACCTCACTCGTACAAATTCATACGATTTTTGCTAAATCGTACGTATTTTACGAGTTGCCAATTCGTATGAATTTGTACGAATGACCTACACCTAACCCCGCGCCTAAACCTACCTGTCACTGGGGTTTAGACAAGTGAGGTCGTACGAATTCGTACGAATTAGCCTCCTCGTAAAATACGTAAGAATTGGTCGTGAGATAGCGTTAAAATAGCATATGTACAACTGTCATGAAACAAGTGCTGCAAATTAAATCCCAGGACATAAAAGTGCAATATACAGTAAAGAATATACAGTAAATAATATATTATATTTATAATAATGTAATAATAATTAAACATTTTTATAGGTACACTTTAAAATAATGCCATTTAACATTTAACATTAATGTCAACTGTACTAATTTAAGACCTAACAACAACAGATTGAAAACTAAATTAAACTAAATTGAAAATAATGAACGAATAAAAAATAATACCCTGCCCCATACTACTATGGAGTGCCTCGGTCAAACTTTCTTTGTCTGACTTTCTCTGCTTATTTCAAACAACATCAGAGATTTCTGCATTTGTCACCTGATTTATCCAACCAGGACCATCTCTTACACCAAACTCCATAATCAGGTCTTCTTTAAGTCTGCTATCCTGAACACACTTGCTTTTTTATAAACTAAGGCTACTGCGGAGTTCATAAGGAGACATTTGAACCTCCAATGCCAAACCTACTCCAACCTCCTCCTCGAGAACGTCTGACTGAATGGAGCTCCCCGACAGAGAACATCAACTTCACACATACTTGAGACTTTTAAAAGTGACATTTACCTCGTATTCAAACCAAAAACGGGCAGCCATATTTCATGTCAACACTGAGGTTCCTTCCAAGTGTAAACAGGGAAACTCCATAAAGGTACGAGAGTGTGTGTGTTCCAAATCTCAGCCGCTGCATGTAGCTATACCAGCATAAAAGATTGCCTTTGCGCCGGAAGCCCAGTTAGTTTCCCCTCAGGGACGCACTCCAGACTAGCCAACCCATAAAGCTAAGCTAAAAAGCTTGATTTAAAAAGTACCATAAAGCACACAAGGGAAAGAGGGGCTTCCTTCCTCTCTCCACCCCGCGGCCTGACTAGGAGAAAAAAATATGAGCCTCGCAGCAGCGGTTTGACTGATGACGCCACGCTAAATCACGCTACTTCCTGCCGAGGCCCTCGCCGTGGTGCAGGAGTTGTGAATTATTATGATGTATTATTACCGAGCAGAGCTACGTGATATTACATTGTATGCCAAATTACATCTGAGAAATAGCTTTATCTCATTAATTAATCATGCTAATTTATACCTTTCTGTTGTTGAGATACACAGAGGCTGGAGTTGGCGTGCTACGCACAGATGTGAGAGTTTTCAAGAGAGAGGATCATTTTGTACCTCAACGCTTTTGAAGGAAAGATTAATGGCGGGGTTTTGTATTTACAGCCTCTCAGTTGGAGAACCCGTTTCTGATAGCAGCAGTGAAAAGCAATAGATGGTCTTTAGCCTTTAGCGAGTATGTCGCACACACACGCTTTCGCTTATATGTGTGTGAGCGATTGGGTCACTCTTTCCATCAAGAGTCATGACAACGTGGTGTTTTCATGGGGGTTGTTAATCTGGCCTTGCAGTGAGTGAGTGGTCCTATCTAAAAGAAACCCAACACGCTGCACTGCCCCCTAATGGCCAAGATACCCAACAGCATCTGCAAAAGGACTCCCATCCCCCACTTCAAAGTGAATCTCTGTGCTGTGAATCTTACAGTGGGATAACAATATTAAGTGATACTTATGCAGTGAAACTAAAATTGACTTTCTACAGAAATAAATTCAAGATCAAGTGGTGAACCAACACCGTGGCAAAACTAAATTATAGTGCACTCTCAGAAAAGCTGCCATTGGAATGGTACCCTTTTAAAAGGTACTAATTTGTACCATTTATGTACTAACGTCTACAATTTAGGTAATACTTATCTTTAAGGTAATAATATGCACCCCTTATGGGTAAATAAGATACAAAATTTTACTTTTTGAAAGGGTACTGCCCCAGTGACAGCTTTGTACCTTTTCTAAAAAAAAAAAAAAAAAAAAAAAAAAAAAAAACCCCACAAATTTTAATTTAAATAACTAACCATGCAAGAGGTCAAATAATGTTTGTCATTAGCAGAAAAACAACAGTTGAAAATGTATAAACAACAGCACAATGTGTCAATTAGCAAGTAACTATAGAGTTTAAACATTATTATATTTTTATTATAGATATAATAACAAGAAACAATTTTTTAAAGTCTTGTTTCGCATTTATTTTTAATGTTTCTTTATGAAGTCTGACATGCTGAATATGAAAATAACATGACTTTTTTGAGTATCATTAACAGTGCTCATGAAAAAAAGTAATAATTAATACAAGCATATCTGTTATTACTCATGCATAACAATTACATGGTACATGCATAATACTGAGTTAACAACAGTTTAACATAATCAGTATTCTAAAGGGAGTTGCCCAAAACTTCAGAGGTGTACACTTTTGATTTTCTGGAATGTCCAGAAATCACTAGATTACAGAATATTCCACAATGTTATTAAAGCAATAAGCCCCAAGAACGCTTTGCATCATGCCTAACAACACCCCTTAGCTGTTATAAATTCACTGTAAACCACAGCTTCACGGGGATTATTGCTTTATTGAAATGGTTATTCCATATATATAGTAAAGTTTCACAAAATAAAACAGAGCAAATAAAGTGTTCGATATTGATATTAATAAAAACATTATTCTTCCGCCAAATAATTTAGTTCCTCAGAAACGGTTGTGGTTCCAACAAAGTAGTTGCCGAGCAACACAAAAATGTGAAAAAAGGTGTATGTTTATAGAGTAATTTCCATCAGCTTCGAACTTGGCTCAACCAATCAGAATTAAGGACCGGAACTATCCGTTTTATAATGAAACTTTTAGAATGTTCCCATCCTTACAAAAGCAAAATACTCAACAAAAAAAAAACCTCAAAATTAGTTCAAAAACTCATCTGTACTAAACCAACAGAAGAACCATAAACAAACAAACAAACAAAAAAAGTGAAAACAAATTTGTTACATTGTGTAATAAAGTGTATACTTTTAAATGCTGTATTTTCAATCGAAATGTCTCCAATATAAATTAATACATTTGCAAGTTTTATTTTAATTAACATTAATGTATTACGAACAAACATGAATTAGCAATAACACATTCAGAAATGTTCACTAAACTAGACCAATAAATGCTGTAAAATTTAACCCTATTGTAAAGTCCTAAGTTTTTTCCTCACGTTACCCAAGATCAGGGGCCAGATGCATAAACATGTAAGTTTGACCAACTAGCAGTTAACGAAGTAGTAATCAGTCTTACTTTTTGTAGCAAAACTGAATTAGACCAATATACCTTTTTATGTAACTGACTTTACAAAATTATGACCAGTCTTGGGAAGAACTTTTAAGACTAGTCTAAGCAGCAACTGGTACCAGATCAGACCGGGTCATGACTCCCCATTTGATTATCACTGGAGTACACCAAATTAAATAACCATAAATACGTATTCACTATGCTTAAAATCAGACACTACCTGCTCCAATTATGTAGTTACACAAAAACACCCACCCACACCTCATACCTGCAGCGTTTTGAAAATAAGGGAACATCATCTCCTGCATCATGTATGTAGACACACCATCCATCATTGTTGAGAAGTCATTACATTTGGCTTCTTAAAGCTAATCCTCGGCATTAGACCCATGACTGATCGCAAACTCTGACTGATGCTGTCTATATGTGGTAAATTACATGGCTCCCATTTGCACATTCTAGGATTTCTGCATACATTATGCCTCACAGTGGTTTTGGCTACTGAAATGGGTCCTACTGCACTTTACTGAATTTGGAAGTAATACTGGCTGAAATATTTGGGTTATTTTGCACAAATGCTCTGTAGATGTTTCAATACAAAACAAAGCATATAATGTCATACCCTTTCATTATATTTACATTTGTTTTTGTATTTCAAAGTGACTGAACAAGAACATTAATTTATTGTGTAAGTTTATTATCTAGCAAAAGGTAGTCTGTTATGGCAATGCTTGATATAAATGTAGCATCAGCTGAAAAGCCATTATGTCACTTTCTGGTTAAAAATTGCAAGGAAAAAACTTTTTTTATTTTATTTGCAATAGCATGCACCAACGAATCCTGCACAGTAAGACCAGAAATGTGCACTATGGAAAGGAAATGGGTCCATTTGCATTTCATATTTATATTAAAGGCACAGTTTACCCAAAAATGAAAATTCTGTCATTATTCACACACCCTCATATCATTCCAAACCTACATGACCTTCTTTCTTCTATATAAAAGAAGATAAAAAAAGGCTCAGTCTTTTCCATCCAAATGGAAGTCAATGGCCACCAAAACTGTTACCAATCTTCTTCAAAATAACTCTTTTGTTCAGCAGAAGAAAGGTCATACAGGTTTTGAACAACATAAGGGTGAGTAAAATGATGAGTAAATGATGACAGAAACAATCCCTTTAACAGTTTCAGTATGCAGAGTTTTGCTTTACTCAACCTCAAGCCATCCTAGTGTTATGCCCACGTCTGTGTGTGTTTTTCTCCCCACGTGCTTCCCATGACCCAGTTTCTCCCTTGTTTGATTGTATTCGTTTCATCTCGTTAACTACCTCATTAAATCCTGTATTTAAAGTGTTATCTGCCTTCTGTTCCCTTGCCCAGTGTTAAACGTCTTGATGTGCTACGTGTGTCTCCAGCCTGCCTTGTGTTACCCTGTGTATGAATTATTAAAGACTGTTGTTGGCGATGTTCCCTCGCCTCTGCGTTCCTTGCTCCTTTTTGTAGCTATCGTGACAACACTGGACCGACAAAAAGATTATTGGTGTGTTTTCCCCTATTTTGTTTCCGTATTTCGTCCAGTGTTTCCCTTTGTTTCCCCATGGATGCCTTCAACCGCCCGGAATACCTCATCCTCCTGCTGGAGCAGGGGGATAGATCTCTCAAGGGCCATACCAGACTATTCCTGGAGATCGCTAATCACACCAACTACCTGGACGGCGCACTCTGTGCGTTCTGCGATGCTAGTTTGAACACTGTGTGCAGAGCGCCGTTGTCCGAAGATGGCCCTCGAGAGAATTTTGCCGCCTTTTTGGAGTGAATACTATTCACCAGTTCCTGACTCAGAGCCCAGCCCACCATCTCCCCACTGTTCGGAGCCTAAGCCCGAACCCGCCGCGACCAACAAGCCATCGCTGCACAGAGCGACAGTGCTGAGGATCACCACCAGCTGCTGATAACGTTAGACCAGGTGCGGGAGCCGGCTTCCATGTCCGCCACGAGGGAAAGGGTCGTAGACAGCGAGAGCATGGAGAGGAGCTCTGCCCTCTGCGCCATGGCTGAGGGTGAGCTTAATGCGGATCTGGGACTGCTAGACTCAGAAAGAGGAGTTTTGGATGTTTTTGCTGACCTGCCCCCTCTCCTCCCTCCTTCTTCAGAGTCCTCTGTCACTCCTGTTTCCCTGTCCAGCCCAGAAAGAGACTCTGTTCCCGAGCTCAGTTAAGGCAGGGCTTCTGCTTCCCCATCCAGCCCAGAAAGAGACTCTGTTCCCAAGCTCAGTTATGGCAGGGCTTCTGCTTCCCCATCCAGCCCAGAAAGAGACTCTGTTCCCAGCCCTATGATGACAGCAGCAATCTCCTTAACCTCAACCCAAAAGAAGAGAATGAAGAGGAAAGGACGGTTGACCCTAGCCCCTGACCAGAGTCAAGAGATGGCTCTAGCCCGTGACCAGAGTCGAGAGATGGCTCCTGTTCCCGAGTTTAGCCCAGAGAGGGCTCCTGTTTCCACGTCTAGCCCAGAGAGGGCTCCTGTTCTCGAGTTTAGCCCAAAGTGGGCTCCTGTTCCCAAGATCGGCCTAGAGAGGGCTTCTGTTCCCGAGTTTAGCACAGAGAAGGCTCCTGTTCCTGAATTAGGCCCAGAGAGGGCTCGTGTCCCAGTGTCCAACACAGAGAGGGCTTCCTTTCCCAAGTTCGGCCCAGGGAGGGCTTCTGCTCCTGTTTGCAGCCCTGAGAGCCTGGAGGCTCAAAAATGCCCACCCACCCTCCCGCTCCTGCCTCCTGCCTCCTCCACTACTGTCGTCTGGCAGCCCTTCTGCTCACCGTCAGCCCACCATCTGTTCAGCGCGAATACCGCAGGTCTGCCAGTCTCCATCGTCAGCGTGGCTGTAGAACCACTTGCCTCCGCCCATCGACCCAGCACCTCCACCATGGCTCCTAGCTCCCTCCTCCCCGCCATGGCCCATCAGTCCACAGGCTCCGCCGGGCTCGCTCATCCCTCTGGCTCTGCCTTGGTCTGTCGTCGACCATCCGTCGCCTCGGGACTCCTCTCGCAGCTGCCTCCTCCCAAGTTTCCACCCATCACTCCCTATGTTGTTTCTACAGCACGAGGACGCGCCTTCCAGGAGGGGTGCGATATGTCACGCCCATGGACTGTCTGTGTGTGTTTTTCTCCCCACGTGCACCCTGTGACCCAGTTTCTCCCTTGTTTGATTGTGTTCATTTGGTTTTGATGTGTCTCGTTAATTACCTCGTTAAGTCCTGTATTTAAAATGGTGTCTGCCTTATGTTCCCTTGTCCAGTGTTAAACATCTTGATGTGCTGCGTGTGTCTCCAGCCTGCCACGTGTTAAACTATGTATGGATTATTAAAGACTGTTGTTTGCGATATTCCCTCGCCTCCACGTTCCTTGCTCCTCTCCGTAGCTATCGTGACACCTAGGTGTATGTGACTTTCTTCTTTCAGATAAATACAATCTGAATTATATATAAAAAAAATTCTGGCTCCTCTAAGCTTTATAATGGCAGTGAATGGCGGTCAAGATTTTGAAGCCCAAAAAAGTGCATGAATCCATGATAAAAAGTGTTCCACACGATGCATTAGTGTAAGAAACATATTCATATTTAAAACCTTACAAACCATAATCTCTAGCTTTCAGCTAACTGTTATAGGCGCGTTAACAAGACAGTGGCATTCCAGCGGATGATGTAGGATGTAAGCAGAGCATAACACATTGTGTGGAGCACTTTTTATGATGGATAGATGTACTTTATTTTGCTTAAAAATCTTGACCACCATTCACTGCCATTGTAAAGCTTGGAATAGCCAGGACATCCGATTTACATCCGAATGCATTAATCTGAAAGAAGAAAGTCACATATACCTATATATACCTATATACAGTACCTAGGATGGCTTGAGGGTGAGTAAATCATGGAGTGATTTTCATTTTGGGGTGAACTATTCCTTTAAGAGCCTGTTTTAGATGACAAAGGCCTGGTTAAGCAAACACTGACACAACCAATGGGGAATAGTGGAAGACTGAATATAGAACCTTGTGGGACAAAATGCTGAGAATGACCCTTTCCAAAGAGCTGTTATTAGCAGGAGGCTGTGCGGAAGTCTCTTGTGCTCCACAAGATACAAACTGTACTGGAGTAAGTGAGATTACTGAATTCAAAATATTAGATGTTTTATAGATATGCTGGTTTCAAGATGAACAGATGAGCAGCTCTTGATTGGCAGTGGTTTGGGGAGCTAAAAGGTAAATTGGATGCAATTGGCTCAAATAGGTCAAGTTTTACGGGAGTTAAAGATACATATTCGCCAGTGGCATGCCATCTATGCGTCAGATTTCTCGCTCCACTGTAATTTGCAGTGAGTCTCCTCTGAGATGTCATGGTAACTAGGTCACCTGAGATGTGTGTATAAGCATTTGTGTGTGTGTGAAGTAAGGCATAAAGAAGGATAAAGAAATAGATAGTGAAGGAATAGAAGCACTGACACAGCGAAGCAACAAAACGGCTGTACACATTTGACATGACTACCACTGGAAACGAAGTCACCATGAAGCCAAAAATTATAAATTCTTATTTTTTTTAGAATATTGAAGTGTTCATTATAAATGATTTATCTGTGCACATCATCATCATCTTATTTATTTATTTATTTTTAACAATTGATTGGCCCTCATAACTTATTCAAAAACATTAACTTCCCCTCGCCATTGCAACATTTCTTTGATGAAGTGTACGCTGACAAGAAGGAGGGAAAATATCCCTCTCCCTCACTGCAATTAGCAAATGACAGTGATCTAATCAATTCCTTATAGACAAAATCAGGTTCTGCCCAAAAAACTTTAAACAGTGATTTTAGATTCAACAATTACTATTACCCATTACACCAATGCATACATTTTTTTTCACACTAAGAGTGAAGATTCATCAAAAATATTTACAACTAGCAGGAGCAGTTAAGATAATCACTCTGATATAGACTTTTCTTGTTGCACATTGACCTGACTGAGCACAGAAATCACCCCATCTCTATCAAAGGCCATTTCTATCATCAATAAAGCTGATCAGATGAGACAATTCAAGTAGTTAATCGAGAGTTCCCAGCAAGCACAAACGATTTTCTTAGTTTAGTCTGAATTCATTATTTATTGATGAAGCAATTCCAAACATTCAAAGAATGATAAATATGCTCTAAAGTAGGTCTTATTTTTACAAAAAATAAAAATCCAGAATGTTGCATAAAGATTTTTGTGTGGCACCCTAACAATAACTTTTCTAATGAACTTTTCCATTTTCTAATGATAATGTTTTCTGTTTTTTTTTTAATAACCATAAACGAATGTTTCAAGAATGTACTAGGAAAAAAAAAATTGTAGGATGAGGAGGTTATGCTTATTATTTAATCGGTTCGCATGCCATCTGATCATGAAACAAGATATACATTTAAGTACACATACTTAACCAAGTAATCAGTTTCTAAAACAACTTAAACTCTGAGGTGAAAAACCTGTTTTATGCCGGTATATCATACAGCTCAACCTTAGTATCAGGTAAACACTGTTTTAAAGGGAAGCGCGCACTGTGTTCATTTACACATGAGCAGCTCATTATCAGCCAGTGTTTGCAGTGCTTCAGAGCAGTATGCTGCTCCACACAAACTGCTCTGAGTTTGGGTCGCTTTAACATGCATTAAGGAATGCAACACCCGTCAACCATCTTCCCAAACTTGCATTGAGAAGCACTTATTAACAAGAGAGAAGCTGGAAGAGCTCCCTGTGGTGTTCCTTAAAAAAATAAAAGGAATCATCATCATCATCATCAACAGTTTATCCGGAGCCAGGTCGCGGGGGCAGCAGTCTCAGCAAGGAACTCCAGAGACATAGTCCTTCCAGCGTGTCCTGGGTCTTCCCTGGGGCCTCCTCCCGGTGGGACAAGCCCGGAACACTTCCCTAGGTAGGCGTCCAGGAGGTATCTGAAACAGATGTCCAAGCCACCTTAACTGGTTCCCTCTCGATGTAGAGGAGCAGTGGCTCTACTTCGAGCTCCTCCTGTGTGACAGAGCTCCTCACCCTATCTCTAAGGGTGCGCCTTGCCACCCTGTGAAGAAGCTCTTTTCGGCCACTTGTATCCGAGATCTTGTCTTTTCGGTTATGACCCAAAGCTCATGACCATAGGCGAGAGTAGGAATGTAGATTGGCCGGTAAATCGAGAGGTTTGCCTTTTGGCTCACCTCCTTCTTCACCACAACAGACCGGTACATTGACTGCATTGCTGATGCTACTGCACCGATCCATCTGTCAATCTCACATTCCTGGGGCAAGAACTCTCCTCCAGCCTGGAGAGGACAAGCCACCTTCATCCGGTCGAGCACCATGGCCTTGGACTTTGAGGTGCTGATTTTCATCCCCACCGTGCCACACTTGACTGCAAACCATCCCAGTGCTTAAAAAGGGGGACCACCAGTTGCCCAGTCCAGAGGCACTGTCCCCAACCTCCACACAATGTTACAGAGGCATGTCAACCAAGACAGCCCCACCACATACAGAGACTTGAGATACCCAGGGTGGATCTCATCCACCCCTGATGCCTTGCCACTGCGGAGCTTACAATCTACCTCAGTGACTTCAGCTTGGGTGATCAGCGAAAAATAAAAGTTTGATGGTTTAATGTTTGAAAATGAAGAAATTTAAAAATACATAAATAGCCTTTTAATATTGTAATTTTACAGTTGTAATGTAAAATAAAATTGTTACTAATATGCAATTAATATATCTTTACAGCGAAATATTACAATAGTATTTGTGTTATATTTTTATTTATTAATCATAACTATAATTTTATTATCATTTCTATTTGAATATACAATTCCAACCTTCAGTCCAAATTGTGCAGCTCTACAAACAAGCACAGAAAACCTGTATTGTTTTTAATGAATTTAAAATCGCAATTGCAATTATTATTATTTTTTTTACCAGAAAAATCGCAATTAGAGGTTTTTCCCAAAATCCCTAGCTGTCACCACAAAGTTTTGGCCCTAATTTTTAAATGTGCGTGACAAAAACGCTACAGCGACTGACCAATGAGTCTGTAAAGTTTAGCTTTAAAGTTTAGGTTATCTCAGAAGAGTGTATCCATGGCAACTAGGCATCTGAAAACATGTCAATTATGACAGTGAAGCTAATGAGATTTATAACACGTCCACCAGCACTTTTTTTGGATCGCTCCTATGCCCTGGTACTGTACCTCTGCATGGCTTTCTGTTTTTCTTCAAATGTGTCCTGACAGTCTCTTCTATGGTTACTGCAGAGATAATCATCATCACAAACACTATTCCTAGTCCTTCCCTAAGAAAGTCCCAGTTATGGTAACAGTGCCAGTCAGCATTCATGTAAATGTACCCCGAGGGCTCAAACACCTTTTCAACTGCTCTGTGTGCTTAAGGGGTGTGGACTCACTAACAAACTGCTGATTAAGGTCCTTAATGTGATGCTTGTGTATTATTGTTGTTTGGGACAGATACAGCCATTCACATCCACACTGAAGTGATCGGGCTACATTCAAAAGCCATCACGAATACTAATGATGACTAGAATTTAAACTATTTAACACATTATGTCTTAACCTCACACTGAAGCAGACCAAAAAAGAAAAGGATAAACAGGTGTGAGCTTGTCACTTGTCTTGCTGAGTGAAAGGCAGGCATGGATTCTCACCCGGTGGCATGCCCCAGCGAGTCTCCATGCAAACAGGTCTTTGGCAAGCTTTGTTCTCCCCCTCTTACACCTACAGGTTGATGTTGACTCTCCTCCAAACTCGATCCCTTTATTTATCCAGTGCGTTCCATTCCTCTGTGTGTTTTTTTTTTCATTCAATCAGTCTTTTCTTTCACTGTATGTCTTTCAACCACCGAATAATGACAGGATACAAGTGCCTGTTGACCTCACTGACAGAGTCGCACCAAACCACAGAGCCATAGAAAAACGAGCGTAATAAATCCAATATGATTATTGCACGCCACGTTTGGTTGGATTAACTACCCCAGTGCCACTCAAAAGCTTGTTACCTCCACAACCGGCCGACTTGCAGAGCAGTGGTAACGCAGGGAGCCTGAGGATAAACATCACGATGCCAGCATGATCTGGCAAGAAACGACAGATAAATGCTTTGTTACTGTTTATTTTCTAGAGCTGCTTTTAAAACCTGCCAGTCAAGCTTCGTAATGAGCGTCATGGAAGTGCATGGTTACTGACATTTAAAGACAGTATTGAAAGGAAATTAACTGCTTATATAAAAGGTTACCTCACACTTTGACATGCTGGATCGTAAGAGATGAAGGTTGCAATAAGGTTCAGTTTGTTAACATTAATGTGTTAGCTTGTCAATAATACATGAACTAATGCTAATCTGTAGCCTATATGTTCAGAGGTTTCAAGGCAGTAAAAATAATAATAATTAATTAGAAATTAATACTTTTATTCAGCAAGGATGCATTCAATTGATCAAAAGCATCATTATATTTTAAATAATAATAATATTATTATTATTATTATTATTAATAAAACAGTTTATTAAGTTCATGGAAGTTTCCAGAAAACATGTCACAGTTTCCACAAAATATTAAGCAACACAATTGTTTTCAGCACTGATAACAATAAGAAATGAAAAGATTTGAAGGACCATGTGACACTGAAGATTGGAGCAATGATGCTGAAAATACAGCTTTGCATCACAGGAATAAATTACATTTTAGATTATTAAAAATACACATAAAAAACATTCGGAAAAATTAAATTATAAAAAATTACAGTATTACTGTTATTAACTATTTAGCATAAGCATAAGAGACATTCAAAAACATTTAAAAATCTTACTCTTTTGAACAGTAGTGTAACTGAACATGCTAAATCTGCATAGGCAAAATTAAAATAAGTTTTGATATAAATAACTCAACTGACAGCATTTGTGAAAAAATTATAAATAAGGCACTTACAATGGATGTGAAAATTTTATTAAACACGAGCATAATTATGTTCAAACTTTTTATTTTGTAATGTAATGTTAACAAATATGGAAATTGTTAGTGGGTAGATATATATCTTAATACATCTTTAACACCATAACTTTATGAAGACATTCTGCTCTGATTTAAGACCTTAATTTGTGGAAAGACCTCTTTAAAACCCACAGAAACCCTGATTGCTCGTTCTGGCACAGATTTTTGCTTTATTTAAAGAAAATGATGGACAAGTCAAAATAACTGATGTGGTATTTATCCTGATGTGTCACAAATGCTGCTGAGTGAGCTTAACTTGAATTGAACCTGGACTATTCTCTTAATAAACAATGTAAAAGTTCATTGTTAGTTTGTGATATCTAATGAAGTTTTACTCAAGTTTCCTCAGATTTCCTACTCCAGGTTAGCAGTATCACATAGACTAGGCATGAGGCTCATATCAGCACACATCACTAGTTTGGCAGCATCTTCTGCCCCTAGTGGTCGGTCGGCCTCAAGAAAACAAGAGAAGTCAGTCTGTGAGATTTATCAGGGATGACATGGAAAGCAACACTGCACACCCATCAAACAAACAAAGATATTTCCTTCAGTGCCTTGATATAATGCCGTTATTTTCCAAACAGACAGAATGTGGTCAAAGCAGATAACATATTGCTGAAAGATGGTTTATCTAACATTACGACAGGATACATTTGTAATGGTTCACAGCGCTCTGAAGCAGGCTGTAGAGGAATGCTGAGGGAAAGCCATCTCACATCTGACTGACTGATGCCGACAGCAGCGTTTATTCGCTTCCACAGCCGCTTTTGACAAAAAATAAAAATAAATACGTCACAGTATCCGCTAAAGGAGAACCCCAAGGACAGATTCTGCCGGACCACCCAATGTTGGCCTAAAGCTCTGAGCCGTTTCTCTGGGGTTTTCTCTTTCACTGCCTTTCTTTATTCTTTTCCTTCATTTTGTCTCTTGTTTCCAAACCCGCAACACCCCTCCGGGTGACTACATGAGCATAACTTGCTGAAATGTGGAAAGGGCTTGATGTTTTCATTAGAGGGTCTTTTTTTCGGATACCTTTCAGTGAGATCAGGCCCGGGGGAGGATGTGAGCATCCCGCTTAGAATCGACGCTAGCCACATCATTAATTATCAGCATCAGAGCGTACTCATCTTCGCCAGCTTTACACATGGAAGTCCCATTTCATTTGCTAATCTGCCCGAGGAACAAACTCCCAACTGTGGAAGAAACAGAAGTGGGAGAAAACTACAAATATGTTCTGATAACGTGGGAAATGCCTGCATTCCTGTCCATGGCTAAATATAACACTCACACACTGCATTTATCCCCCTTGAGTTTTATAGTAAAACCAAGTAGCTATAAGTAACCGATAACAGAATACAGCCTACTGTTATCAGAATATAGGCTACTTTCATAATTTGATAACAGAATGCTTTCACATTTTAACTTTGAAACATGTATTTTCTCTAAAGCTGCTCGAAATAATAACATTTAACAATCGGGTCCCTTTGTTAACACTAGTTATCTTCAAAAATACTTCTAAAACATTTATTAATCTTAATTTAAACATTTACTAATATATTATTCAAATAAAAATGGATTTGAGCTAACATCAATTAAAAATGACAAATATTTCTAAAGCATTTATTAATCTGTTGACTAATACAAATCAAAAGTTGTATCTGTTAATATTTTTTAATGGACCTGGGCTAAAATGAACTAATGATGAAGTAAAGCTAACAAAGATTAAAAAAAAATACTGTAACAAACATATTGCTCATGTTCATGCATTAATTAATGTTTAAGGGATAGCTCACTAAAAAAAATTAAATATTTTTCAAATCAAAATATTACGCAATATTATTCAAAAGAAGAAATTTTTGAAGAATATTGATAACCAAACAGGACCCCATTGATTTCCATTGAAAGAACGAAAGAAAGAAAGAAAGAAAGAAAGAAAGAAAGAAAGAAAGAAAGAAAGAAAGAAAGAAAGAAAGAAAGAACACTATGTAAGTCAAAGGCTACCAGTAACGGTGTCCTTACAATATTCTTCAAAATATCTTCTTTTGTGTTCAACAGAAGAAAGAAACTAATACTATTTTGCAACTTGAGAGTGAGTATACATGATGACAGAATTGAATTTTTTGGATGAACTAACTTAACTAATGGAACCTTATTCTAAAGTGTTACCACAATATGTGTTGTAATAAGGATTATACAATATAAACTTGAACTGAATACGTTGCATGTTTCAAAAAACTGGCTCAATCTCACAGACTACAGGTCTCAGAACAGTCTCGGCTCGGGCCCACAGCATCAAGGATATGAAATGGAGGATGAGAATCTGACTGGAGATCAGTTGCGGTAACCTCTCCCTCGGGTCTTGTTTTGAGCTCTCTGGCTGTCCCACACTGCCCCCGCAGGCCACAGAGCAGATTCTGAATCTCAAGTTAATTTTGTCGGGGGTCAAATGTGGGGTCAGTGTTACTGCTTTTCTGACATTCAGAAATGAAACTCATTAAAATGTTTATAATGTTTTTTTTGTTTTTTTTTAATGCATCCCTATATGGTGAGAAAGCCTAAAGATGAATAAAAATGCTCATTTTCAGTTTTCGGAATGCTAGATTACAGACTCACCTGTTTCTAATCATTTCTAAATGAATCCCAAAGCGGTGGGAAGAGCTTAAGCGCTGCATTCGAAGCTTTCTGAATGCTCTCCAAGTCAAAACACTGACTTACTGCACGGCACTGCTCCAGGACACCTTTTATTTTCATTGGACTCATAACTGTCAGCAGTAGATTTTATAGGTAGACGATCCTAAATCACTTTGCTTGGTTTTTTGTGTCTGCGCAGTCTGCAAGAGAATACCAGGACCTCCTCACAACGCTACCATGGGACTGAAAAACAAATCAAATCAGCAGTTAGCATTACTGCACCTTGCAGCTAAAGTTTAAAGTGGCCAGTCACTCATGTTTGTTCTTGTTGTGAAGATTTGAGACTTGTGTAAATGCAAGGAAATATCAGTATTAGTGTTATTTTAGCATTTTTATATACTATAGAATTTATTCATATTTTTTATTTTTTAATATATATATTTTCAGTTTTCATTTTAATTTTAGCTTAAGTTTTAGTTATTTATTTTAAATATTTATATTCAGTTTATTTTTATTTTGGCACTTCAACATAAGCTGAAAAATGTTGCTTTCACAACTAACTGAAATAAAATGCTTGTTTTTTAGTTTCAGTTTTTCATCTAAAATTTGATTAAATTAATTTCAATGACCAAAAAATAATTTAAGAGCAAACTGTTTCTTAAAATGCTCACTTTATAACAGGAATTGAATTTGGCTGTAAGCGCAGTCTCTGCACGGTGCTCCTATGATGGTGGAAGAGTCAAATTCATGACTGTATTGCACGCCTCCACGGCCCCCCATTTTGTTTGTACAAATCCCCAGGCCCTGGGGCCCCTCTGCTCCAGAACTCCTCCTTCCCTTGGGATGAGGGATGACTTTGGGAACTCCCAGACAGTTGTTTATGCAGTGAGGACATAACTCATTTTTCAACTAATCAAGAGCAAGATAACAGTTGAATAATAGCTTGAAAATACTGATGATATCGTCTGAGCTGTTTGCTTTAAAAGCTTGTTTGAAAAAGAAAAAAAAAGGAGGGGGAGACAAGGCCTCGCCATCGGTTTGCATTTGCTAAGGCTAAGAAACGCAAACACTCGAAAGGCAATCAATGACTGCTCGGCAATCAATTCACAACCGATATGGCCAAAGTGTTTTTGGTTTTGTTTTTTTTTTTAACCAAAAAAAGGCAGCTTAAGGTGTATTTTTTTTTTGAGAGAGAGAGAGAGAGAGAGAAAATATTCAAAGTTTTAAGTAAAAAATAAAGATAACGTTCCCAAAGGATGGACTTAAATAGCCTCCAATTCACTATCACACTGATTCCCACATTGTTGTCATTTTGATAAAGGTCAAATACTTTTGCAAACAAGCGTATAAACGACAGAAGAATACATAAGCGATGGACAGCGTGCAGTTTATCTGGAAGTGGGATTAAATACTGTCAGTAAACAGTTAATTGCATCAATAGCAACCAATCAAATTTCACTGCACACCAGTGAGCATGATATTTATCCAGATGTCAACAGAAAGCTCAGGCAGCTGGAGACGCATCTCATAAACGCTTCATATTAAACAGCTCTGCATGTGTGACTATTACACTGGACAATCATGCCATGCCATTCAAACAAACAAAAACAAAAACTTTGAACTGCTTTCACATGTATACTTACATATTTCACAAATGAGCAACATTAATTTTCTGATATATAAATTTTCTTGAATATATACATGCATATATATATATATATATATATATATAAAATTGTATTATATAATTTTTTTAAATATATTTTTATATTTGTTTGTATATAATTTTCATATATAATTTTATATTATTAAACACATATTTCACCTCTGTAAAATAGTTTGCTTCAAATGGATAAAAACACAACTGAAAGTGTGTTCAGTAATTAATTCCTTGAAACTGAGGGAAAAGTAAAAACAGCTCACTTATACTTGGAAGAAAACAAACACGTGCACAATTAATCTCACCTCTGCCAGGCTGCTGTTAAAGGTATTAGAGGTGGTTATGGCACCATTACAATTCCTGGTACCCCTCGAGTCTCTGGCTCGCTGCCCTTCTGGAGATTAAAAAGGATTTAAGCAAGAGGTTGTTATTAATAAGAGCCATTACTTCTGTCTACTTCAACCTACAACCCCTGTCATTAAAAGAAACTTAGAGCCACAAGAAAGTTGTGGCATATCATGCATAGAGAGCTGAACTGATAAAATACTGAATTATTGTAACATTATGCAACTGTATGAGTATTCAAGGTATAAAAAACAGCAACGGTTTCTATTTTAGTTCTGGGTTGAGCAACAAGAGCCCAAAAGTAATGATCTGTATTCATCTATAAACCGCTTTACTGCTTTGTTAGCATCTTCACAAACTCTTTAAGGCATGATCATCTTGATTTGCTCATTTAAACTCAGCTCTTTCTTTTATTGCATTCAATTACAGATATTGTACTGTATGATCCAAAGCCAAAGCATTAACAGCACTAATCACTATACTTCATCTTCAGGGCAGAAATGTGTTCGACTGGATCCCAGTGGTGACATGGGTGCATCATCAGTTGTAATTTATGTGATGTTAAGACGAAGTGAGATGTTCTGCTGCTCCACACGGCCTGTAATTAGTCTTAGTGGCTTCAGTATTATCAGCAACATACTTGAGATGCTAACGGTGAGGTATCAAGTTCAAAGCTTACCCTGACCTGGTTTTCTCTGACCCACACTTGCTCTGGCACCCCTGTCGTCAAGTGGTGCTCCCTGATATCCTATTTGTTGTTATCCCTTAAGACCAAGACATGTCAAATAGTCTCTATGTGTCCTCGATGACAATTACAGAAAGTCAGTGAATTATGTCAGCTTCAGACCCAGCTAGATGATTCACAATCACACAGAGATGCCATTCTTTAACCACGAGTGCCATCTGAAACATTTAAAACAACAGATGAATTATATAAATGAATTATAAGATCTAAAACAGCCAAAATAATGAAACACCAAAGAATGATTCAGAGACCAAATAGCCTACTCGTTCAGATATCACGCCATTAAGTGCCTTGACATTCCAAAATAAGTCTTAAAATGCGGTTGATTTATGATTTTTAACCATCCAGCGCTGAAATAGTTAACAGTAATGGATAAACCCAGGCACATTGTGGTCTTGCTTGCTGCAGCGCAGCCCACTGGTCACTCTGAGGAACTGCAGCTGCCTCAGAATGCTACTCTTTCTACAGCTCATCTCTGATTGGCTGTAACGTCCAAGGATGACCAATTGGGAATATGAATGTTGTAAGTGATGAATTTACAGAAAAGGATCAACTAACAGGAAAACTTCCATTTGGCGATAGACTGGAGTATTCATTAGTGACTACAGAGCTAGAAATCATATGTATTTATTGAAGTGCAAAGAGATCTTAAACATACACATACACAGATAGGAGAGAGATATGTAAGAATTCCTAATTACAAATAAGGCACTTCTTATTTAATAATCACGCATTTATAGAACATTATGTTTAAGGATTATGCATGATGTTAAAAAATACAGAGTGTTTGTGTGTATTTTATTCATTAAGCTTACAAGTGCATGCACATATTCACATTACATAGTGTACTTATGATTTGTATGGGCAAATGATTCACCTTTTTACAGACATAAAACTATTTAAAAATATGTTAATTTATATAAAATTACTTGAGTACTCTTGTTCTATAAAAAAAAGTTTTCCAGTAGAATAACTCTCTGGAGATTGAGAGAAAGTTGAAAGAACTGACTGAAAAAAATTAATAAAAAAATTCTGGCACAAAATATGTAGCATAATATTTTCATTATATATTATTTTCATTATATAATAAATATTTGTGTGCGTGTATATATATATTGGCTTGTTAGTCTGTCGTCATTGTATATATTTGTAAATTACTAATAGGATTATTGCCCTCCTTGAACAGACCGTGACCTTTTTGCATCTGAAAAATGTAGTCCCTTTATTGCTCATTTATAAAACAGTGGTTTCAGCTAGAAAGTATAAAATGTGTGTTTGTGTAAGGTTTAACATTTGATGACTCACGCCTTGAGAATTGGGCGGAGCCCTAGTCTTCCAAAGATATGATTGGCAGATGAATCACACCTTTTTTTTTGCATCCTTTTGCTGTGTCACTCCTTTATTTGCTCCTCTGTCACTCCCTACAACATCTCAAAAGTGCAGCTGTGAACTGTGTGTTCATTTCAATCAAAGTTAATAGGCTAAAGGTCATCTAAATGTTTGCTTGACCTTCCTATATTAAATTGTAAAATTAAGCAAATTAAAATGTAGATATACCATACAAGTGCGTAATATACAGTAATTATTATTATTATTATTATATATTATTATATTAATGTCTCAGCCTGTAGACATCATAAAAGTATATAAATGCTTTAATATGTTATTATACGTACGCTATTAAAGGCCAAACTAAAAATGCAGCACTCAAAACGACAACAACAAAAAGTACACAGTGATTCAGTAAAGACAAAGGACTCATAAACAAGACGGCGACATCTGACAGAGATGAATGTTTGTGAACAGGTTTGAGAGTGAAATGGCTTGTATCTTGACTCCAAGTTGAACTTTATAAAGCAAACATTGAACAATAGTCATAATCCAGTGTTCAAACAACATCTAGTAGATTAATGCAATCTGCACAATCAAGCACAAGCTAAAATTCAACATGTTTAGCCAAAGACTGACATGTTCTTTTGGCTGTATCAGGTTTAAAGCTAATTTATGTTCATTAAGAGTATTAAGTATATAAAAACAATGCAAAGCAAAACCTAAAACCGCCCTAAAATCCTATGGAGGAAAGTAGTGGCTGTCTTCAGTAGGTTAGTGGGCCATGAAAGGGTTTCACTGTCCTGTCAATCATTTTTTATCTAGTAATGCCGGGCAGTCCTTCTACTTTTCCACTTTTTCCATAATTCAGGGATATGAATAGTGAATAACAACACACACTTGGAAAAAATCAAAATGATAAAGGGCCTGCAGATAAATTGAAGCATTCATTGAATTCCACAGCTTCTCTCCTCCCTTTCCTCCATCCTCCACTGTACACAGGCACATTCATATGCATCAGGTTTATAGTTTGGACACAGATTTCTTGCACTCCAACAAGCTGGTATTTGCTTTAAAAACATAGCGGTCACACCCAGCGGATCTCGCACTGAATGAATCCATTTACAGCTCGACCAATAGGAATGCTTTTACTGGCTGCTGGTGTCTTCATCTGGACCAGAAGCATCGCTGACCTGGCCGATTCGTTTTAATTGCATTGCTAATGCAGTTTATAATGTGGTTGAGTGGGACCAAAAAAACCCTTGAGAGGCTACCGAGAGTGCTGAAAAGCCTGTGTCAGAACCTCACAGGTATAAATTATATGTGCTAACTCGCTTATGTGCTGCGAAACACATCCGCAGAAATATTGGTGGGAAAAAGGAGAGGGTAATCTTTTAGAACGCTTCCCTCAGAGGAAAAGTCATGAGGCAGCGATTCTCACCCTACTCAATTAAAACCAATCCTGGCGTCAGTCACACTTTAGTCCTGGACTGATATTTGATGGTAGTAAAAAATGTAAGAAAACAGTAATAGAGTAATTTGATAATAATTAATAATTAATAAGGCCTGTTTCTATTATATATATATATATATATATATATGCATACATACACACTTTTTTTCTCAGATATTTAAAAATATAAAAACACCAACTACAATACATTTAAAAAAAAATCAATTCAAATAGATGTTTTGTAACATGATTATAGTTTAAAAAATTAAGGCAGCAACTGAACTTTTTAAGTTGATTTAAGGTTAAGCTTTACCTTTACAGTTTTTGCAAGATTTCAAAATCTTGAAATAGTCTATTGTCTATTGATCATGTCTATTGGCATCATGTCTATTGGTTTTGAGTATCTGAAAATACCCCCCCCCCCCCCCCCCCCCAAAAAAAAAAAACCCACTAAGAGCATGTTTAAATATAAATAAATATAACACACACTTACTTGCACATAAGGCAAAACCTAATGCACATAAGGCAAAACCTATAGCTTTTGAAATATGCTTAAAAACAACTCTGGTATGATAAACAAACAAACAAAAGTAAGTAAGTAAATAAATAAATAAATAGCAAGTTTATGGCATATTTCAATTATTCTTCCCAAGAAATTAAGTTAGCTTTTTTCTTTCTTTTTTTATTATTATAATATCAATATGTAGCTTAATTTAAAAATGTAACTCAGGGTAAATAATAAGCACACTTTAAGGCACTTTAGGTAGTATCTAAAGTATCTAAATCTGAAAATGGGAAGAAACCGTTGAATATTCAGTACTGCCTGATACTGATAGATTTTTTTTTTTTAATATCTGTGAGTGAATGTGTGGCACATCTGAATCCCATCAATACACACTCTTAGAGTTTACCAACCTGCAGACAGAAAAAAACACCACCAGAAGTCCACACTGTTCCCACACAACAGTTTCTGCTGCAATAATCCTGCCATTATCACGTCTCGCCTTTTAAACACAAGGGTAGTGTGTTGCACAAACTTGTTTCAAAATGAGCATTTTAGTGTTTCACCATTTTCCTCAAGTCATTATAAGTCAGAAGTCAAGCACAATTGTCATGTTCATACATACGGTTGTTGCCTGGTCTTAGGCTGTCTGAGTAATTGCTCTGGTAGTGAAGGGAATGAGCCGAGATGGATGGTTGAGGGATTAGATCCCCACAGCAGTTATACGTGTATCTTTTCTTGCATCTCAGCCCACCATCCATCCATTTGAACAAATGTTTTTTTTCTGCCAGACGTGGAGTGTCTCACGTGCACACAGACACCTGGAATGGCCTCGGAGCTGACTAACCCATCAAGTCTTTCAGGCAGTTTCCCCACAATATGTCTGTAGGTCACACATGCACAGTTTCGCAATGTTAAAGGTGAAGCGTGTCATTTCTGTATTTGTAGCGGCAGGCGACAGACGGAAATGCAAAATTCTACTTTTTCAAACTGGTTTCCTAAACAATCTGCCTCTCTACCATTGGTCTTCATAAAACTATAGACACATCCCCAACCTAAAACATTTTTGACCATTCAAACAAACAGAGGGATGTTTTCAAAGTGCCACAGTTTTTGTACTTTTTAAAGGAAACCTATACAGTTTTATCCCAGATTAAAATGGGATTAAATATTTTGACAACAAATCACCTTTAATGAAACCAATCCTAAGTGTACTCTAAATTAATTTAATAAAAAAAGAATATATAATAAATATACATTTGTAAATAAATAAATAGTGCTACCTATTATTTGAAAGAGAGAAAAAAATTCAATATTTCAATAACTGAATATACTTTTCACCTTCAATGAAAAAGTATAGGTATATATATATATATATATATATATATATATATATATATATATATATATATGTATATATATATATACATACATACACACACACACACACACACACACACACATATACATATATATATATGCATTTGTTCATTCATTTGTTCAGACAGATATAGAAAGATCGATAGATATGCATACACACACACACACACACACACACACACACATATACATATATATATATATATATATATGCATTTGTTCATTCATTTGTTCAGACAGATCTATAGACAGATCGATAGACACACACACACACACACACACACACACACACATACACATAATATGTGTCTGTGTGTATATATTTTTGTAAATGAATGAACAAATGGTGTTATCCAAATCAATCAATCAATATACTATCCATTATGTTAAAGAAAATAAAAAAATTTAAAGTGTACAAGTTCACATTTTGTAAATAAATTATTAAGTAATATATATATATTTTTAAACATTTAAAATTGTGATATTATGTGAAGGAGAAAAGCTAATTAAAGTTAATTAGTTAATTAAAACAAATAAAACCATTAAAACATTTGTGTTGCTTGAAATAATAATAATAATAAAAAGTTTGTTTAGTTATTTATTTTATTTATTTATTATGTCATCTAGTTGCCAACATTTCTCATTTTCATTTAGTTTAACTTGATGTAGTTTAACGACTAAAACTGACATAAAATGTATAAAAACTATATTGATATATTTAATATGTAACATCGTAAAATAAAAACTAATAAAACTGACCAAAACAAAATTACTAAAACTTTGACTAAAATTAAAATGAAAACCGAAAACATGAAAACAAAAACATTCAAAATATTAACAAAACCTGTAACAGTATCTCAGTGATAGTAAAATAACCCTGACATGACAGCAAATGTAAGATTTTATTTCAGTTCAAAGTATATTTGGAAACGTATGATACGAGAATATGAAATGTATGGCAAATGAAGCAAAGAAAATTATGCTTTATGGAAAATATCATAGCTCGGACTTACAAAGCAAGAAACTCACGTCAAGGAACAGTGGCTTGAACGTGAAAGGTCTTTCTGGGCCGGTGAGTGTTTTTGCTACCTCAGGGTGGTCTGCATGAGCGGGCAGAAGCGGAAGAGAGTCATTCAGCATCATCCTCCCGTGGCGTCTCAGCTGGGCACAGATCTCTGCTCACAGATATTGAGTTCCCACAAAACAATCATTACTCCGGCCCCACAGCGATCCCAGCCCACAATTGAGCTTGATTATATTCTAATCCAATAAAGCAGCTGATGGGAGCATCAGGGTTACCGGCGACACCGTGTGCGGCTGTTCGTGGTTTGGAGGTATGGATCGAATGATATTACTTACATCTTAAATAATCAATTGACAGCCGAGCTGATGATTGAGCCACGTCACAGTTGGCACGACACGCCAACGTTGACAGCTCAAGTTGAACAAAGAATGTTTTATTAGGTCTCTCGGTTGTTTTCTCACCTTGCATCATTTAAGCTGACAAATCGCACTTGACACGGCATGCTACGATATTGACAAAAAGGATAGTAATCTCATTTATCTGATTCAGGCTTGTAGTGGAACTCAGCTGTTCAGCTTTTTCGGACATGAACGTAAATGGCAGTTCAGATTTTTTATTTATTTAGCGTATCTATATCTAAGACTCTGGCTACAGTCTTAACCAGGATTGTGTGTTTGCATTCAGAATGACAGAGTGCCTCGTTAGCTGTTATATTAAATGGGTCTCGGTCCATTACCATGCAGGCCTTTTGTTCGTTCTCCAAACAAGGCTAAAGTGCTGGTTTGATCTCCATGATCCACTGAAAATCATTATAATATCACATTATCACCTTTCTTGACTTGAAAATAAACAAACAAACAAACAAATAAATGCTATCCATTATGTGAAAATGAGGTAAAACTCTTAATAAAACTCATTCTAAGTGTATATTATGTATATAAAGTGTATAATTTGTATGTATAAATAAAAACAAAACTCAATTAAGTTAAATTGTTTGAATTTAATGCATAAATAAAATGTGTTATCCAAATAAATAAATTAATTAATTAATTAATTAATCAATTCATTGTCCCATATGTGAAACACACACACACACCTTCACTAAAACTCATTCTAAATGTATCGTGTATATATAAAGTATATATTTTGTATGCATTTGAATTTATTTAATACATTAATAAGATGTTATCTAAATAAATAAATAAATAAATGTTGTCATATGTAAAAAGATACACACCTCTGCTAAACTCATTCTAAGCGTATATTGTGTATATAAAGTGTATATTTTGTAAATAACTGACTATATAAACTATACAATTGTAAATACATTTTAAAATGTGGAATATGCATTGCGCAAAACAGAAAAGCTAATTTAAAAAAGAAAATCCCTTTAACATTACCATCACTTTTCTTGGTTTGATCTGATAATTTGCAATTATTATCCAATGAAATAAATATAAAAATAAAACAAACAAACAAATAAATAGTTGTGCATTATGTGAGAAAGCAAAATAAATAAATAACACTTTTAATAAAATTAATTTTTAAGTGTATATAAATGTTATTTTATAAAAAAAGAAAACAATTTGTTAATACATTTTTAAAATGATATTGTGATATTCATTGTTTATTATTATTATTCATTGTTTATTGTTTATAATATTAATTGTGATATTAATTGATGATGTGATATTCATTGTTTAAAACAGTAAAGCAATATTCTTGACTTGATCTGATAATTTTGGATTGTTTTAGAGTCTATTTTGAAATTAAAAATCATTTTTGGGTCCCATAAAACTATAAAACAAGTTTTAAAAACTCCAAAACCACCCACATGGAGGTCACCTGGTTCTCCAGTCACAATGCCACAGCGTAATGGACCCGCTCTAGAAAACCACTTGAAGAGAAGAAAGACAAGATGGGGGTTTGTAAAATCATTTCCTGAGGGAATTTTATAATGTAATGACCTGAAAGGAGATGAGCTCCCCTGGATATTCATTCTCAGCCTGACAGAGTTATTATTAAACTTTCTTCACAGAATTCCTCCAGCTTCTTACGTTCCTGCACATTATCTTTAGCACCCAGCAAGAAAGCAAACACTATGCGGTCCATTCACGCTGCGGTAATTATACCTGCATCGTATTACAAACCAGATATCTGCTCTATATCCCAACACAATGAGAATCATTCCAGCCCTAAGCGGGAATAATCCCATCTAATCCATCAATAAACCACTCAAACGCAGCTAAATGATCTTTGGGTGAACGCATAGTGCCAAAAGCCGTGAGCTATCCTCTAAAAACAGTGATGGATTGAGATGGAGGAGCTGAAGTACGTGTTTGTCCTGCCGGTTTTGCATCTCAACGCTGTCGATGGCTAGCTCTCTCTCTCTCTGGTGTAAAATGGCTGCCGTCCTTGCCATGTGCCCCGTGGCTCATTCATCACAGATGAACAGAGTAGAATTGATGTCTCACACCTGAGTACCTGTGATTTGGAAGCAGGTGTTACCCCTCCTGTCTTCCATCTCGCCGCCCTCCTAGCCTTGTGTCTTTCCCAGAGTCCCCGGGGCCTTGGTGTCACGGCCAGGACACATGCACCCCATTGACAAACTGATGGATGAGCCAAACCGCCTGCATGTGTGAGTGTATGTATGTGCATTTGTGTTTACTGTACGTTCTTCTGTGTGAGAGCGATTCCAGAACGGAGGCAATTATTTCTTTCAGACTGAGACTTCATACAGATCTGATTTGACGGAAAAGAAAAACAATCAGAGGTAAATGTGATTTATAGACGGAAAATGGTCAAATAAAGATCTTCAGTGGGATAAATGGTAACAGATTGCCTTTAGTTTATAGATAAACTTGAGAGCAAAAAGACAGATTACGGTCAGAATGAAATACTAGCAACATTGTTTATACTGCATGCTATGTAATATATGGAAGCTTGTTCCTGCCACCAGATAAAAAATTACAAAGGTAATTGCAACATTTTATTTCACAATTCTGACTTCGTTCTCGCAAATATGAGTTTACATTTCCCAATTCAGATGTTCTTCCTTAGAACTGCGACATTTGTGTGAAACTTAAAATTGTGAAATATAAACTCGGAACTGCAAGATATAAACTCAGAAATTTGATATGTTAACTTAGAATTCTGATTTTTTTTCCCCCTCAGAATTCTGAGTTTACATCTTTCAATTCTGACTTTTTTTGGAACTTGAAATTGTGAGATACAAACTTGCAACTCTGAGAGAAAAGTAATTTTGCAATTTCAATCAATTAAATTTTTTTTAATTTCAATTCAAGTTACATTAAATGTTCGATTCTGCTAGTGAGTATTTTTTTAATTCTGTGGTAGAAACAAACAAACAAAATCAACATGTTAACTCAGAATTTAAAAAGTTTACTTCTTACAATTCTTACGTTTTTCTCAGAATTCTTGAAACTTCGGAGTCACGTGACGTGCTCATGAACCTAGTCGCACTTGAGTAGAGCTCCGTACTTTGGCCTATTTTTTCATTTTGTTTTAAGTTGTATTCATTGGTTGTGCTTTACTTGATGGCATGCAATCGTAAACATCAGGAGTTGTCTCCATCGGCTTCTCCGATTAAGAAGAAATCCAAGTCACCGAACTCAAGCGATATGATGGACAAGATGGTGAACACTGTTACACACTTTGAGAACATTCTAAGAACCGAGTTGACGGCGATGGGGAAGGAGTTTGCTTCTCAGATGTCAGTTGTTCAGTCGCTATGCTCTAAACTGGATCTTCTTACAGGGGAGATGAGAGAGCAAAAGAAAGTTGTTGCAGATCACGATAGGCACGTTGCCGCGCTCGAGCAACAGGTTGTGGACTTACAGGTTCGCAATAGGCGCAGCAATCTGCGTCTGCTCGGATTGCCTGAAGGTTCCGAAAAGACGACCCTATGGCTTTTTGAAAAGATCGCTACCGACGTGATTCCCATCTCTGGTGGGCAAAGAGATTGAAGTGGAGCGAGCGCATCGTGTGTACACAAGGCTCTCCTCAGATCGCGCTAAACCACAGGTTTTCATCTTTAAATTGCTGCGGTACACGGACAGGGAGCTCATTCTGCGGGCCGCCAGACTTCATGCCCCGGTGAAAACATTCGACAGAGCACCGCTGTCTTTCTTTCCAGATGTTTCTCCGGTCACTGCAAAAAGAAGTGCATTTGCACCAGTTAGGAAGGAGATGAGAGACGCTGGCATCCAGAATTTTCTCATTTATCCTGCAACGCTGAAGGTCATTCTCAATCAAGGGGAACCTAAAAGGCTATATTCCCCAGAAGAAGCAAGAGTTTTTTTCAGATCCCTTTCATCCACCAACTCTTAGTGAGCTTCAGCTGGACATTTGCTGTCTAATCGGAGTAGGGATGCTCTAAATGGTTAGGTGACTGTGTCTTTCACTGTTCACTTTAATGTTCACTTCTTAATTCATAGTTCATTGTGCATACAGTATCACTTACTGATTATGCTATTTTATTTGTTTTAGTTGTATTCTTTATCTTTATTTTCATTGTATTTTTTTTTTAATAGAAATACTAATACCTAGTCAATATGTGACTATGGGACCAAATGTTGGTGCTACAGTAATGTGCAGGGTTTTGTTGAAGCCACGGACCATATTAAGGGGTGCTGGCAGATCAAGGTTTGTTCTTGGTTTGATCTGCCATAGTTCATGGGAATGTGTTTATGTTTTTTTGAATGGTAACGGGGAGGGTGGGTGGTGGTTTATGCCCCTTGTACTCCTGACCCTACTTTTTTCTCTGTTTTGTCAATCTATCTCTTGAAGTTTTCAGATTTTTAAATTGTATTGGGTGCAGATAGGAATTCTGTAATGTCGCATATCCTAGATAGATCTGGACCAAAGGAACCACACTCTCAAGCTTTGTGTTCTGACAAACTTCGGCAATGTGTAAACTCATCCTCGTTGGTGGATAGGTTCAGTGGATGATCCTCGAACACTTTGGAATGCAGTTAAAGGGTTTATAAGGAATAACTCAATTTCATATGCCTCTTTCCTTCAGAAAAACCGACACAAAAAGATAGATGAACTGGAATCACAGCTCCAGAATCTGACTAGAGATAATCAGCGTTGTTTCTCAGACAATACACTCAGTAAAATCATGGCGGTTAGGTCCAAACTCAATTCATTACTGAGATCCAGGGCAGAATTCCTGATCCAAAGATGCAGGCAGAATTATTATTTTCAAGGGAGTAGAACAAGCCACCATTTAGCCCTAAGATTACACAACAATTAAAAGTTTGCTAATATTTCAGCTGTGAAATCCCAATCTGGGCTCATTATGACAGACCCAAAAGACATTAATAGCGCCTTTCACTCTTTTTACTCTAACCTCTATACTTCTTCTGCTGATGGTGACCCTGACTCTTTTGCATCTTTCCAACCTTGATTTACCTAGGCTGTCAGATTCAGATTCGGAACACCTGGCTGAACCGAACACTCTTCAGGAGCTAGAGTGAACACCTGGCTGAACCGAACACTCTTCATCTTATCTGCAGATAAGATGGTGCCGCTGTGTTTGGACGCCATGCAGGTCGCTCCGCTCAGATTGTGCTTTAATTTACTTTTTTACTTACTTTTACTTTCTCTTTTTACACATTTCACGTCGGCACTGATCACCTATAACAAAGAAACACTTTTGGACATTGGAAACCGCTACACTAACCTGTTCCAGGACAGTTTATCCACGAATCCATCGTGGCCACTGGAGATTCTTCGGAACGTGGAGATGAACAATAACCCCCCGAGGCGACAGATCAAGAAACACCGCGGAAAACGTGCTGGGATTCGAGACAGACTCAGGAAAAGGGCTCACAGTCCTCCTCTTCCGAAAATTCTGCTCACAAATGTCCAATCCTTGGAGAAAAAGATGGACGATCTTAGAGCCAGGATTAATTTCCAATGGGACATTAGGGACTGTAATGGCTTTCGTCCTCGGTCCCGGACACTGCTGTTATGCCAAGTGATAACTTCTCTGTTTTACGGATGGACAGAACAGCAGAGGCTGGTAAATCCAGGGGTGGAGGAGTGTGTTTCATGATTAACAAGAAATGGTGTGATCCCGGGAATATCTCCATTCTGTCGCGTTCTTGCTCACCTCATCTGGAACATCTTTCCTTTATCTGCTGCCCATTTTATCTGCCCCAGGAGTTTTCATCGATTATTGTTACTGCTGTGCATATTCCACCACAGGCAGACACCAGCTTGGCTTTGTCTAAGCTTCACGATGTGCTCAGCGGCTACATTAACAAACATCCTGACTCTGCCTTTATCATCGCGGGAGACTTTAACAAAGCCAACCTCAGGCAGGTCATGCCGAACTTTCATCAACATGTATCCTGTCCAACTAGAGGACCGAATACACTGGATCACTGCTACTCTCAGTTTAAGAATGCCTACAATGCCTGCTCACTACCGGCTTTTGGCAAATCGGACCATGCCGCCATTTTCCTCACACCGGAATATAAATAAAGGCTCGTTCAGGATCCCCCGGTGCAGAGAGTAGTGACGCGCTGGTCCTCCCACTTAGAAGCTGTGCTGCAGTCGGCTCTTGATGACGTCGACTGGGATATGTTCCGGGCGAATTCTTCTGACGTCAGCGAGTTCACGGATGTAGCATTAAGCTTTGTAAACACGCTAACCGAGCAAGCTACAGAAACAATAACTATAAGGACCTTCTCTAATCAGAAACCGTGGGTGGACAGAACTATCCGTGCTGCGGTTAACACACGCACTGCTGCTTACAATGAGGCTCTTCTGACCGGGAATATGAGCGAGTACAAAGCATCGTGCTATGCTCTCCGACGCGCAATAGGAGTCGCCAAACACCGATACAGAGAGAGAATTGAGTTTTATTTCCAGCTCAATGACTCTCGACGGATGTGGCAGGGACTGAGGACCATCTGTGCCTTCGGAAACAAATCCTCCGCAGAGGTGAGAGCAGATCCGTTGCTGGCCGATGAGTTAAACAACGTCTACGGCCGCTTCGATTGCAACGGCGGCAGCGCGACTCTGCCTTCCAGCGCGTCAGGAAGCAGCAGGCAGAGCAGCGATAATCCTGTAATCACTGTGTCAGAGGATGAGGTTCGGAGGGCGCTAAAGAACATGAACGTCGGGAAAGCAGTCGGACCTGATGGGATAAGCGGCCGTGTTCTGAGGTCCTGCGCTGATCAGCTCGCTGGTTTGTTCACTTCTATCTTTAATGAGTCCCTTGCTACCTCCGTGGTTCCCACCTCATTCAAAAAATCCATCATTATCCCTGTGCCAAAGAACAATAAACCCTCTTGCCTGAATGACTATCGCCCAGTTGCCCTCACATCAATAGCCTATCGCCCCAATAGATCTACTGACGATGCCATCTCCACTCTTCCCTCACACACATGGACAGCAACAATGGGAATTATGTAAGGCTGCTATTCATTGACTATAGCTCAGCTTTCAATACTATAGTCCCCATCAAGCTGGCTTCTAAGCTCACAGACCTCGGCCTAAACTCCTCACTCTGTGACTGGATTCAAGACTTCCTCACCGGCAGACCTCAAGTGGTGAAAGTTGGCCAGTTCACCTCAAACTCCATCACCCTGAACGTAGGAGCCCCACAGGGCTGTGTCCTGAGTCCCCTGCTCTACTCTCTCTACACGCATGACTGCGTGTCTTCTCACAGCTCCACATCTATTATCAAATTCGCTGATGATACTGTGGTTCTGGGCCTCATTTCCAACAATGATGAGAATGCATACTTGGATGAGGTAGAGAGAATCACATCATGGTGCCAGGACAACTGTCTCTCTCTGAATGTGGGGAAAACTAAAGAGCTGATCATGGACTGCAGCGGCCCTGCAGCAGCGGCCCTACACTCCTCTTATGATCAGTGGGACCCCTGTGGAGAGGGTGAGTAGCTTCAATTACCTCGGTGTAAACATCTCCGAGAACCTGACTTGGACTACACACATCCAAACACAGGTTAAGAAAGCCAGGCAAAGACTGTACCACCTGCGACAGCTGAGGAAATTCAGGGTCTCACAAGCAATCCTGAAAACTTTCTATTCAGGGACCATAGAAAGTGTATTGACTCAGTGCATCTCAGTGTGGTATGGAAACAGCTCCATTCAGGACTGCAAAGCACTACAGAGAGTTGTGCGCTTAGCTGAGCGCATGTCAGGGTCTGCTCTCCCCTCTCTGCAGGACATCTACTTCAAACGCTGCAAAAATAGAGCTGTCAAAATCATCAAGGACTCTAATCACCCTGGTAACCATCTATTCACTTTGCTTCCATCTGGCAAGCGCTTCTGTAGCCTGATGGCAAAAACTGAGAGACTTAGGAGGAGCTTCTTCCCCCAGGCCATCAGGCTCCTAAACTCTAACTCTGTGTCATAACATCACTTGACTCCATGTAAATATCACTATATCAATAAGCTATTCATAATTTTTCTCTACCTCATATTGCTGCTATTTAAATACCCTGTACAACTTTTTTGCACATTCTTTTGCACATTCCTCTTATATTACTATTTAAGTCAACAACATACTGACCTGCACATTTATATTTATATTTATATTTATATTTTTTATCTTATCTTTTATTTTATTTTATTCTTTTATTTTTTCTACTTTTCTTTTCCTTAATATTTGTATACTATATAATTGCACTGTCCTTGGAGCGGACCTGACTTACATTTCACTGCTGGTTATACTCTGTATAATTGTGTATGTGACGAATAAAAATCTCGAATCTTGAGTCAGCAATTCGATCTATGAACAAGGGGAAATCCCCAGGCATAGATGGCATTCCAATCGAATTGTATACTACTTTTTGGTTGGATTTAGGCCCCGTAATGTTAGATATGATACATTTTTCAGTTACTCAGGGTTCATTTCACCCATCTATTATTATAGCTGTTATTTCTCTCTTGTTAAAAAAAGATAAAAATCCGACTTCCTGTTCTAGTTACCGGCCACTTTCTTTGATAGGGACAAATCTCGCTCCGCTTCGGATAACTTACGCAGGTTATATCATATTATTAATTCAAATAATAGTTTGTCCTCCCCTTGCGCAGTATTATCTCTAGATACCATGAAACTTTCGATCAGCTACAATGGAACTATTTATGGGCGGTTCTACAGCATCTGGGTCTGGGATCGAGTTTCATAAATATGATAAAAGTTCTGTATGCCAATCCAGCAGCCACTGTTCTAACAGGTGCTGTTCACTCTAACCCATTCTTTATACATTGAGGTACTCGTCAGGGTTGCTTGCTTTCTCCTCTGTTATTTGCCCTATCCTTGGAACCGTTAGCTCAAGCGGTCCCTTAGCTCAATCTGAAACTATTTCTCCCATAAATATATGGAATACTCATCATCATATTTGCTGATGATATCTTATTGTTTTTGGAGAAGCCGTCACATTCTATTCCTCATGTGTTGAATTTATTTGACCATTTTGGATCTCTCTCTGGGGTTAAAATTAATTGGAGTAAGTCATGTTTACTTCCCCTCAATTCTAAAATTAATTCCATGTCCCTTCTATATCTATTCCATTGGTTCAAAACTTTAAGTACTTGGGGATAGATGTTTCTCCTTCCCTGCAGGAAATCATCTGATCAACTATAATGGTATTATAGCCAAAGTATCCTCAGATTTGGAAAATTGGTCTCGTCTTCCTACTACTCTTCAGGCCCGTATATCGGTGATTAAAATGAATGTTCTCCCACGTATTAATTTATTTTCTTCCTTGATTCCTCCCGCTCCACCGGTTGGCTACTGGAACAAACTAGATGCATGTGTTTCACGGTATATATGGGATGGGAAACGTCCTCGTATTAAACTGACTACCTTACAACGATGTAGATTACATAGAGGTCTTTCTTTCCCTAATTTTAAACTGTATGCTCAAGCCTTTTCTCTCCGCCGTTTAGCAGTTTGGTATGATCCTGACGCTTCTGTGTCTTGGAGAGCAATTGAGGAATCTATCGTTTATCCGTATAAATTGAAGCATCTTGTTTTTCCGCTTAGACAGTGTAAATCTCTGTTTGGTCCCATTGTAACCCATCTCCTTTCCACATTGAGGGATGTTGAAAGATGTTCACAAAGTTACAAAATGGCATAGCATTCGCCTGTTTTCCACAATAATAACCTTTTGTCAGGCAGTACTCCATTTCATTGTCTGCAATGGACTCATAGTAAAGTAAACACTCTGGGAGATATCTATGATGATAGTGGTTTAAAATCCTTCCAGAATCTTAAAACTCAATATAATCTGCCAGGCACCTCCTATTTTTATGTATTTGCGTATTAGATCAGCCCTATGGGCATATGGCGTGCCTTGGAACTCTCAACTGCCTGTTCATCCTTTGCGCAAACTAATCCTTCCTTCTGAGGAATCTCCCTCCTCAGCTTTAGTCATCTATCTCTTTCTTCTTGAGCATTCATACAAACCTTTATCTATTACAACTGTTTGGGCTAAGGATCTTAATGAGGATGTGCATGTTTTATTTTCCGATCAGGTATGGGGTATGTTTAAATTGTCTTCTAAAAACCCTAATCACCAAATGATTCACTGGAAATTGCTGCATAGGGTTTACTTGACTCCAATTAAACGTTTTTATATGAATCTATCGTCTTCTCCTAAGTGTAATCTCTGTTCCCAAGGAGTTTTAAACACGTTTTTTTGCATTGTTTTTGGGAGTGCCCCTCTATCTCACATTTTTGGACTCAGCTCTCATAGGACCTATCATATTTGTTGGGTACTGAGATATGTTTGACTCCGCGCCATTTTTTCATGAATGACTTTTGGGACTTCACCTTGTCCGTCCAACAAAGATCTTTACTGTTAGCTGCTCTCACAGCAACAAAAAAATTGCTTGTCAACCGTTGGAATCCTCCTCACACAATGGACAGACGAACCTGGACTGTGTATTTGTTGGACATTATCTCAATGGAACTCTCTACTTCTCGTATACATGGATCTAACGTGAAAACTATAAATTCATGGCATTCAGCTTTTAATATTGTGTCTTTTCTAAAATCTTTGTAAAATTCATTTTATTGTTATTTGTTTATCTATTAATATTAATGTGTTTATTATTATTATTTGTTTTTGCTTTGTACCAAGGGGTGGGATGGGTTGGGGTGGGTTTTAAATTTGTACAGCTGATGTCTGTTTTGTACTACTGTTCCATAAAATAAAACTCAATAAACAGCTAACAAAAAAAAAAAAAGAATTCTTGAAACTTCCATTTTTGTTCTCAAAACTTTAAATATTTTTATGTCAGATACAAACTTGCAATTCTAAAAAAAATGACAGAGGTTATTGTGACTTTATCTCACAATTCTGACTTTTTTTCTTCAATTCTGAGTTTATATCTCCCAATTCAGATTTTCTTCCTCAGAATTGCGAAAAAAATTGTGTGAAAAAAAATGCTTGAAACTAAAAGATATAAACTCAGAATTCTGAGAAGAAAAATTTGTACATTTTGTGAGTTCACAGCTGTGAGAAAATTCCGTGGTAGAAACAAACATACAAACAAAATTCAACATGTTAACTTTGCTTCTTACAATTCTTACGTTTTTCTCAGAATTCTTGAAACTTTTTTTTTTCCTCAAAACTTTCAGATACAAACTTGCAATTCTAAAAAAAAAGAAAAAAAAAGAAAAAACTACAAGATATAAACTCCAAGATATAATTTTTTTTACATTTTGCTTGTGAGTTTACAGCTGTGAGAAAAGTCGCAATTTTTATTCCATGGCAGGAAAAAAAAAATTCTGACGCTTTTCTCAGAATTCTGAGTAGATTTCACAATTCTGTTGCTGTTGTTGTTTTGATTTTGTTTTTCCCCACCATGGAATAAAAAATAAAAACGGCTTTTAATGTAGCAATTCTAACTTCTCTTATCAATTATAGCAGGATGTAGCAGGTATTCCATGCATACAGAACATTTGCATACTATCCAGAGTATGTATACAATGTATATACTGTAGAAATAGTAGCATGCAATTCTGAATACAGCCAGATGGTGTGGAACACACACAAAAGGAAGAATTTTTTTTGATATGGAGTCCAGAGACAGATTTGAATACGGGATCTGGTGCAGAAGATTGTGCTTTCACAGAAATTTGGAAAAATTAAACGTTCACAAAGCGTGTCCAAGAGAGAAAGACAAATTTATGGAAACAGAGAAAGAAAAGGCCAGAAATGAGAAGGTCTAGTCAGTCATCTGTCAGTCTGTGCTCCACAGAGCCCATTACAAGCGTCACTGGCACTGGCGGGTCTCGAGGGCAGGTTCAGCTGGCATGAACGCCAGGTCCTGCTGCGAGCTTATCAGGGCTCTCGGACACACGCTATCTCACTCGCACCCGGTGCGGGGAACGCTCTCCTGTAAAACCAGAGATGGTTTATGGAAAGTGATTTGCTGAAAGAGCTATCAAACATAATTTACTTGTGCACCTTGCACTGTGTCTAGTGCCAAAAGCAAAACACACAAATGTAAATGAAGAGAGGTTTACTCAAATATGTTCGGCTCATCATGTTCAATAAACCATTTAATGAATCAGTTTTACAGTGCGCTGCAGGTTCAGGCGGCTTTTTAAAGCGGATCTAAAGTCAGTTTCGAAGCCATTTGGAAGGTAGGGAGCAGGTTTAAAAGATGCAAAACACACACTAAAAGACTATTTGCAAGGGATTGGCTTTCTGAATGATGTTTAAGTTACAGTTATTAACAGAGGACATCGGTCATATGTACTGATTGTATTTGTGATTAATTATAACATTATGTACATAAGGTAAGGATGATACCTGGCGCTGCTACTACAGTGGCCACTCTGGCCAGTTTCCTGGATTCCCTTATTGATTTAATTCTCTTTTTAAATTGGATGGGAGGCCAGCGGCACTTGAACTGCCAAAAATGTTGGCAGAATGGTCTAAACC
>NC_136732.1:35599000-35666500 GCF_936440315.1 Barbus barbus | reverse complement strand
GGAGCGGCCCCGCCCGCGTGTATGCTAATGTGAACTCCACTTCACCTGCTTCCCGGCATCACTGACCTGCCCGTGGCCCTCTCTCTGGGTTTTACACGACACGCAGGCGTATGCGGGAGGATACGCAACAATCAACCCGCCGCGAGCGCCAGAGTCCTCATCTCGCATGCCATACCCGAGGCCGTTCGAAGAGGTGTGCTTGTAATCACCGAGCGCTAACGAAGCTCTAACAAATGGATGCGCAAGTCGTAATTGGAGTCGAAGCTGGTGGATGAGGCGCTTCGGAGTTAATGTAAGAGGTTATGTGAGGACCGGCCTCCGGCCGACAGACCTGAAGACATATCAAGTGTAGGAAGAGATTTAACAGAGGAAGGACTTTGTTTGCTTTGCCAGTGTAAGAGAGCGAGCGAGGGCAGAGGAGGACGACAGGGTGTGCCGTAAATGTGTTTACACGCTGGAAAGAAAGAAAGACAAAGTAATAAATGAAAATGCAAAACAATATTTTTAGCAAAACATCTCCACTAACTTATTACATATTTAATCCCTTTTTATAACACAGATCATTTCAATCCAAACAGATTAAAGGAAAAGCAAAGACGAGCGAGCAGACGACAGCAGAGGAACACCTGACACGTGATTTATGAACACTTCCTGAAAGCGAGCCACGTGGGGAAATTTGCAGAATCCAATTGAGTATCATCATGTGTTTTAGATTAATCTTTATTCTTGCTCTGATCTGGATGTCATTTTAAATTAAAATTACAATTAGCTTTTTTCCGACTATAATGGGGCAAGTTTTACTGAGACTTCCCAAACTGGCATGACACAGCATTCGTCAAAAGTGGAGCAGTATTGCTCCTAACGTCATTTTCAAAATAAATGGATAGTTAAATGTTCATTTTACTGATGTTTCCTACATATGGCTGACCTTACTAATATCTGTAATAGCAACATTATTTTCAGCACAATGATATTCAGAAAAGAAAAGAAAAGAAACACTCAGGTATTCATCTGCATTTGTCTGTATGAACATTTAGCTGAGTTCAGCTCGAGTTCTTCATCAATCTGTATACAAACCAGCCTGATCTTATAAATAATCATAATAATAATGGCCACAATTTATTTTAAGGTTCAATTCTGGCCGTTAACAAACCATTAACTATGACTTTTGCCTCAGTAAACCACTAATTTGCTGCTTAAATTAGGTGTCAAGTTTAGGTATTGGGTAGGATTAGGGATTTCGAATATAGCCATGCAGAATATGTGCTTAATTATTATTAACAGAACTTATTATTAACGGAATAAGTACTAATAAGCAGCCAATATGTTAATAACAGGCATACTAATAAGCAACTTGTTAATAGTGAGAACTGGTCCCTATACTAAAGTGTTATATTAATAATAACAACAACAATAAATTATCTTTCCAACAATATCTTTCCAACCTCAGAGAAAAAAAAAACATTATTCCCAGACAGTTTTAATAAAAGTCTAACCCTCCTTTTTATATGCATCTTTTATTAATTATTATGAATGCTTAAGTAACTGGGGAAAAAAAAGAAAAGAAAAATATCTCAGTAGGAAACTGCTGTGCAATAACTCCAAATATGATTTGCATTTATGTCTCTGAGAGAATTAAATACATGTTTGGAAGTTTTGTCATTTATTTGTTTAGTTAAAATAATGTATTTGGGAATCCTCTTTACACAGAATTTAAATACCAATTAATTTAATTCTCAAAATCATAAAAATGAAAATGTATATGCTATTTAATACGCAGAAATGCAGAGCACATTATATAACTGTCGGAATGACTTTGTAAAGATCAAATAACACAGAAACAAATAAACATCAAGCACAAAAGAGCAGTCAACTTCCTTTCTAAACCGATTAGGATAAATAAAGCTATAAAATGTCATAGTTATTAAAAATAATAGTTTGTAAGTGTATTTGGAGGTAGATGTGTGTGAGCGTCAGTCTCTACGGCCGAACATCGGCCGGCAATAAAACAGACATAAATGTGGCCATAAAATGATATTTTTAATGCAAAACAGACACCTTACACTCACTGTAAGAAATGGCAGAGTAAATTGCTGAAATTGTTCTTATAGGAAATGTAATAGTTATTATCTGACACACCTTTTAGAGTTAATAAATTGGCCCATATCTGATTTAATTTTTCCTGGCACATAATGAAAGGTAAACATGATCTTGAGCAGCTCACATAAATATTATATTACACTATGCATTAACATCCAAGATTGTATAAATAGATTTAAGGACTTTTTTTTTCCATGTGATTCTTAACATTGAAATTTTAAAGGTTAAAGACATTTAATAAATCAGTCTATTATTTCTTTATTTAGTACAATTTTTCACTGTACAAATTAAATTTTGTTCAAACTTGCACATAAATGATTTGAATCATTATTAATCAATTTTTTTGTTGTTTTGAAGAGTCTGTACACATAACAGTTGGGAGTATACAACCTGATGAGGGGATGAACTCTTGACCGGGGTCACGGCCTGACCTGTCTGACCCCTGACTGGTGTGACTGTGTCTGCCAGGCTGACCTTGCTGCCATGACGACGACGACAGAGATCAGCCGGTGTGGAAAAGCAGCCAGCAGAGCTCTTTCAGGCCTCCATTCGTTCTCGTTCTTTCTGTCTGCGCTCTCAATCTACACGTTCTCTCTCTGCTGCTCCTATGAGAGGCAACTTAATGCTGTAATGTCAGCCGAGCTCCAGTGATGTCATTGTGCTCCTGTGATTTCCCTGATTAAACTAAATAAACCTTTTCGCAGCTGCTTGCAGGGTAACCGTAAAAATAAGCCCTCGGACGAAAAGCGAGGTTAGTCGTCGGCGAGCACCTGGGTTTCTTAAATTCAGTTTTGAAAAATGATTTTTGGTTTCATCTCTCTTTGCAAACTGACAGTGCTTGATTCTAACATGACGATCCCTAAATATATATATAAAATAAAATAAAAGATTGGGGCTAGCTGAATAAGGTTGTTTTAAGGTCTAAGTTAAGGTCAAAATTCCAATATTGACTTGTTTTCTAATTTAACAACCTCTTACATTAGAATCATTTTTTTTTTTAAATACTAAAATAAGAATATTACATTTTTGCTATAGATGTTGGTTAATTAAATGAACGCAATAAAACCTGTGACACATTCAGAAAAGAGCCATCTATGAACTGGAGTTTTTTCCATAAAGTCAGGGCAAGCGGTCTCTTAACTAGTTGCTTATTAGCATGCATATTACTAGAATATAAGCCATTTATTAGTAGTAATTAAGCACATATTAATGCCTTATTCTACATGACCTTATTCTACATCCCTAATCCTACCCAATACCTAAACTTAACAACCTTACTAACTATTAATAAGCAGCAAATTAGGAATTTATTGAGGGAAAAGTCATAGTTAATAGTGAATAAGTGTTCCATATTCTAAAGTGTTACCATGATTTATTTTTTGTTTCATAATAATTTTACTGTTTAATTTTTGCTTAAATATTTATTTAATGGCAGGTTGTTTTGTGACAACATGCCCCGCTATTGGTCAACGTCTGATAACCTCACCAAATCTTTTGTTCTGAGAAAAAAATGTGGAAATGTACAATAGCTTTTTTTTGCAATCAAGATTATAAAGCGCCTATGCAAAAATTGACTTTGATAAAAAAATCGACCCTGAGAAATTTGCTGGAGTGTGACAAATTGCCCCCGTCACCCATATATAAAGTTAAGCAAATGCTGTCAGTTGAGTAAATATCATCACCCGTGTTCGTTAGAGCCTCTTTTTGTTTTGCCTATTAACATTTAACATTCAAAGTGGAAGGTAGATTGTAAGATGTTTAGGGGCTGTGACACTGTTTACATTTTGTGCTTTTACACTCAGTATCCCAACAGCACTCAACAGTTGCAAGTACACCTTTTATCAGCTCGCCTGTCCCCAAATCTGGGGTGGCCTAAGGTTACGCATAGAAAGCAACATACACATTTAGAGGCACACATGCACTGATAGAAAGCAGAGCAGCAGTGAGATTTATCTGTGTATTGAGTGTGCTTCTTTAGTTAAGTGTAGCCAAGGGAGGATGGAGAGATGGCAAATGTTGTGTCTCTGTCATTGAACGGGACTTACGTTTAAGTACATTAGTATTCTGCGATTAAGGCGATGAGAGAATATGAAACCAAAACAGTCTGAGGATTAGACCACCCTTATTGCGTGTATGTGTGTGTAAAACAAGACTATAATATACACACCATTACTAAAGTTTGCGTTCTGAACCACCTGTGTGCCAATATATATATAAAAAAAAAAAACACACAATTTGTGTGTCTCTGTGTAAGGTACCAGTGTCACATGACAGAAAAAAAGGCAAAAAAAGAGAGTAGAAGCAACGTGTAGGCCTCTCACACCTGGATGCTGCCATTAGATGTGAGGAAATGGTCGTCTGACCGGCTGTGGCTGTTATGACTGGAAATTTGACATGAGAGAGATCCGTCCACACCCTCTCAGCAAATCCCTGCGAGACGCCAGGAGAATAAAAGAGACGAATATCTCCCCAGACCTGCAGTTCAGGCCGGAGCTACTTGTTTTTCTATTCTGCTTTTGTATATAATGAAATCAAATGGTTTTGGTGTATGAGGTCTACTGTACTCTTACAAATGTACCATTATCATCACAGTCTCTGCCAAAATAACATATTCAAAAAGTGTTACTCCAGCTATTGTTACTATTAGCCCATGCTAACATCAAAAAAGGAATCCCAAGCCCCACAGAAAAAGATTTTAAATCAAATCAAATCAAATAAAAGTTCAAAAGAAATTTCATATGCACTAAGGTTTTTAAATGACAGTAAAGACGTAAGTTATTGAGAAAAAAATCTATTTCAAATAAATGATGTGCTTCAAGGGGGAAACATGTATCATGGTTTTCACAAAAATATTAAGCAGCTTTCAATATTAAGCTGTTTAAATATTGATAAGAAGAAATGTTTCTTGAGCAACGAATCATCATGGAATGATTTCTGAAGGATCATGTGACACTGAAGACTGGAGTAACGATGATGACAATTCAGCTTTGATCACTGGAAAAAATTATATTTTAAAATATATTAAAACAGAAAACATTTAATTTGTAATGGTAATTGTACCAATGACTGTTTTTACAGTATTTTGATCAAATACAGTATTGTTAGAGACTTATAAAAGGTGGAGTGTAAATTTATTCTTTAAAAGAGTTTACAAAAGAAACTGCAGCAACTGTTGTATTGTATTGTGGTTGGCATTTTCTGTAATTGGATCTGAATATGCATTTCCAGATTTGTCCTGATAATTCTGTTCTTGGGAGTGCTGGACCATATTTTGCTTTATTGTCTGTAGCAGAACAGTTTTGTATGTGCTACAACTTCAAGTAGTAGTTATTATTATTATTCCCCATCACCACCCACCAACTCTTATGTCATTTAAAATGATACAGGAAACATTTTCAGTTCAAAACAGCTAATAAAATGCATATAGAAATGCATTAAACAGACTAATGCTGAAAGCATTTCTGACTGTGTGTTAGTCACTCTACACTCTTCCACACACCATCTCATTTGTGCAATCTTTTGGTCCAGCAGAACTAAACAGGATCCTCCCTCGTCCGTTCAGCCATGATATTGCTAGCTTTCAACATGCAGGTGAAAAGCCTGTGGACGTTATATATCAAATTAAACAAGATCACCTGCTGATTCAGATGAGCCCAGTTCTGTCATTTAACACCCATTAACATGATCACAAATCACATTATAAACCAGACGTGAAATTGCACTTTCTTTACTATAACGCTGAAAATCCTTCATATATATATATTTTGCACACAGTGTCTCGTCCCGTCACCTCAGGACGATGATGATGCTCAGGTGTGATAGCGGTTTCACCCCGTTAGCTAATTTACAATTGGTTCAGGACGCCCTGCTCTTATTTATTAAAGCCCATTTTTCTTTACCACCCTTAGCGACTAACTTCATTCTCGCTCATATTAATAAAGCTAATTGTAATTATATCGCTCTTTTACGGATGTTAGCCGATGGGCAGTAAGCCTCTTGATTATTTTTAATGAGTTCAGCTGTTTTCCCCCTGCGACATATAGAAGGATGTCCAGTCTAGTCTGAATGTGAGGCGAGTGTAAATATTGGCAGCCGTTGGTGCAGTTATCATGCTCAAGGGGTGCATTCAATCTCGTCTCCGTCAATGGCGAATGGACGGTCACAGGTTGGTACAACAGGGGGTGTGAGTCCAGTCAATGAGACCATTACCACACGTGCGGCTCTGACTTAACCCGAGCAGCAGGCGGATGCTAAACGGACAAAATTATCGCCTGCCGGGGCCTACGGTCCAAATGGGGTGCGGGGAGCGCGGTCGTCCGTCTCTTATATCCCCACTTTATTTATTGCACACGAACTGGACGCTGTCCAACGCGCACATTTGTAATTGGACTCGTTGGCTCTCACTTGAAGGCCATTAGCTGAGAGCAAAGAAAGTCTATGGCGGGGAAAAAAATATGTTAAGGCTGCTAAAATATGTTACGCTACGACACTTATGGGCTCCTGTGTAACCGAGGTGCTGTTTTTTACTGTCAAATCTATTAATCAGTAAATCTAGCCGTAGAAAGTCCTATTTGTACTCGTCCGCTGATGAATGCTCGCTTCGGTCATTTCTCAGACACTGAACACTAGCGCTGGAAAGAAACGCAAGACAGCATGGTGAGGAGCAAACAGCATGGCTCATTAGCAAAGTATGAAAATCACTCATTTTAATATTTACTGTGCACTCTTGATTAGTTTCATCATGCATTTCTGATTGGCACAAAATGAGATTTTCCTCTGAGCCCATGGGCTCTCTGATTTATTATTAAACTGCGCCGTTCAAAATTGAAATATGGCCTATATATTTTCGATCTCATTTTCAGTTATTTATATAAGTTTTTTTTTGTTTCATCCAAGGCCATTTCTCATCAGAAACTTCTCACCTCACACAGTAATTATTGCACAAATAATACATGCTTCTTTTGTGCTGCATGTGTGTGAGAGACTTAATCAAAAATAACAGCGTTTATACGCCATTTAAGGTAACAGTTCATATAAATGTTACATTCAACTTTAAAGGTTGTAAAAGTGATAAGCATTTTTCTCTTAAGACAATATAACATGTTAGATTATTAATTTTTGGGTCTAAGAAAGATCTTCTACAGTAATTGTATTTTTAGTGATGCACCACATATCAGTACCATCTCGGTTATTGTTTCATGTTGGTTAACAATGAATACAATAATCATTTCACAGCACAGTTAAAATATAAAACATAAAATGCAATGTAAATACAAAATATTCAATAAAAACTGTAACTGCTGAGTTTAATCTTTAGCAAATGTCTATATCAATACCCATTTTATAACCTTAAAATAATTAGATACACTTTATTTTAAGGTGTCATTGTTACACAGGTTACATGTACTTACTATTATAGTAACAATAAATTATGCATAATTACATGCAAGTAACCCTAATCCTAACCCTAACCATAAATACGTACATGTATAGTTAAATAATATTACTCAGTACTTAAATGAATAATTACACTGTAACAAAGGCACCTTTAAGTGTAACCTTACTTTTTATATATAGGCTCATATTTTGGTTTATTTTTAAAGTGTAATCATACATTTAAGTACTGAGTAATATTAATTAACTACATGTACTTACTATATTGTCAGGGTTAGGATTAGGGTTTGGTTTAGGGTTACTTGCATGTAATTATGCATAATTTATTGTTATTATAATAGTAAGTAGCGTGTAACAAGAACAACTTAAAATAAAGTGTTACCAAAAGTAAAACTGTTGAATGTAATCTTTAGCAAATGTTTAAATGATTTTTTCATACTGTACATTAAAATCACTTTTAGCATCTAAAAAAATATAAAAATAAAGTTTTATCTATTTTTTTTTTTATGTAATGGTACAGAATTTTATTATCAGCCATATTAAAATTCGTTTTAGTGCAGTTTGGTGCATCCATAACACTCATGATGCATGTTAATACTATTCATAATGTGAGCCTGCACAACACTGCACAGGCCAGTATGTGGCTATTGTGATTAATAGCAGTTCATGTGTGTACAGTACAGTGTTAAAATAATATCTTAAAGGGTTACATCCATACACAGAAGGCAACAAGTACATTGCATTAACAATATGGCAAAGGTTGAAATAAAAGAGTTGATCTTATGTATCCATGCAGAGCAGCCCGTCACAGGAAATAAAAAGCGTAAAGATGAATCAAAAATGTTTTTCTCCGTTATGAAAAAGAGCAGCTGTGAGCTTCATTAGGTCATTTTAGACGAGACAGCTGTTTGGCCATACTGAGAGAGAGAGAGAGAGAGAGAGAGAGAGAGAAAGACACATAGAGACAGAGATGGAGAGATATTAAAAAAGGGAAAGTGTTTAATTGCACAAATAAAAACAAAAACAAACAGTGCAGTTCACTCTGAACAGGGTGGAAACTACTTTAAGACCCTCATGTCGTTTCAGTCCTGTATGACTTTCTATCTTCTGTGTGAACACAAAATATGATATTTAGAAAAATCTCTCAATGTTTTGTCCAAAGAAGAAAACAACAACAACAACGACCTCCATTGGTCTTTACTGTGAGGACAAAAAACAGTTAAAACATTCTTTAAGATATCTTCTGTATTTTAAGCAACAACAACAAAAAAAAAAGTAACTTGGAATAACATGAAGGTGAGTAAATGTTCCTTTTGGTATGAACTATGCCTTTAAATTAACTGCACTTGGGATTTTCTGTGCATCTGACTTTCTGTTTTAATTGTTATTTTCAACCCTAGGCAAAGAAAGCAACTCTGTCTGACCTGCAATATCTATCCGATTTGCGGATCGGTTTAAAGTTCTCTTAATTTCTTAAACCCATAAACCAAAATCATTTCAAAGTGCTTAAACACACATTAAAAAGCACGCTAGGCGTGAGTGGGCACAGATTAACTTCAGTAAAGTGTGTTTCTCGTACTGTATCATCCAGCGACCGATCACATTATCCCCATGAATTCTGTACACTCAACTTTTAATCAGTTTAAGCGAGCCAGATAAAGAGTCTGTGCTCTCAGATAGGTAGATTACAGATTGATTTACTCATATTTTCTGCCAGGATACAGTAAACAGAAGCTATAGAGATTACGAGTGTTTATGTGTGTTTGCAAGCAGAGAGAGAGATGGAGAGAAATAAGGAGCAAAGAAAGGACAACCTCAAATCACATTCACAGCCAAGATACAGTAATCAGAAGGAGAGAGAGATTTTGCATGTGTAGAAGAGAGAGAACGAGAGACTGAATAGATATTAATATTCAAGAGGGCGCATTCGTGCATGGATCCAATAAGACTCCGAAGGTAGCATCCATTTGCCAGAGCATGTGGAGCGTGCTAAATGACCTGTGCTTTTTTCAGGAGACACCCCTCCTTTCCATGACCTCCCTCCCTCCATCCACTCCCTCGTTCCCCGGCACTAATGAATTGAAAGAGGAGGTCTGAAACGGGAGTGTCCTTAAGTGCCGCCCACTCCTCTTAACATGACCTGGGTTCAAAAGTTCACGCCGCACCCTGCAGGCACCGATATCCACACTGACTCTCTTTCTCTCTCGTCTTCATTTTTCCCTCCTTTCTCATCCTCCATTTTTCCCCCTCTTGTACTCTGATTGTTTGTTTCTCCAGCCCTCGTTCTCTTCGCCTCCAGCTGGAGAGGTGAAGAGTGAGATGTCTCATTCTCTCTATTTCTGTGTGTGTGTGTTTTCTATCTGTCGCTCACACACATGCACAGAGAATGAATCTGACAGTGGTCATTACTAAGGGAAAATTGTGCCTATTTGCAATGCAGGTCTACTGCTCTAAAATTCCATTATTGATTATACTGACATTTATTTGAAGTTATGACTCACCTCTTCTCATGATGCAGTTAGAACCTTCTTAGGTGCGACCACCAGAGTAATGTCCTTCAGTCAGTTTACAGTAATGCCCCTCTGTTTTACCGTAATCCCTATCTGTTACTAATGCACCTCAGTCGCTTTACAGTAAAGCTTCCATTTTATTACAGTAATATACACCTATGCAACTTTTCGGGGCTCTCACTGCCCTAGACAAAAAAAAATTATATAAGAAATAGATAGAAATAAAGCTTTAACAATTTAGCACTTTTTTTCATTTTTATGGAAATATACAAGATATATATATATATATATTGTATATTTCCATAAAAATGAAAAAAGTACGAAATTGTTAAAATACATCTTGTATATTTCCATAAAAATGAAAAAACAAGTACTAAATTGTTAAAGCTTTATTTCTATCTATTTCTTATAGCAATATATATTCATTCATGAATATATATTGTAGGGATGGAATAAGTGTATGTATGTATGTGTGTGTACATATATATATATATATATATATATATATACATACATACACACACACACTTATTCCATCCCTATAATATATATTCATGAATGAATATATATTGTTATATTAATAATGTTAATGCATATTAAATAGCAATATATAGAAAATATTTATAAAACCGTTTAACATATTGTAGTGACAATATAATAAAATTATATTAGCCATAATATTATAAAATATAATATAATAACAACAAGTGTAAGTAGAGCCCATTTAGTATATTACTTAATAGTAAATAGAAAATTGTTGCAAAATTACAAAAAAGATTTAAACTAAATAAACATATCAGAATATTTTTATATTTGTATATTCATATACATACATAATATATACATAGAGACACAGAGAGAGAAAGATAGGGGGATTATATACTGTATACACAATATGAATAAAGTATAAAAGATAGTTTCTTAAAGAGCTTTTATAAAACGTCTAGAGAGAGAGAGAGATATATAAATTGTATTAATTATATATTCATAACAATTATAGTAGTTACAATTATTAAGTATTATATTAAAGTATTATATTATGAGTATCATTAATAATAATTATATTCATTTAAGAGCTCTTATTTAAATATAAAAAAAATATTAATTATAATAGAAGATAATATATATGAAACTAAGATGAAATATAAAAAATCTGATCATAAAAAAATATATGATCAGTAAATCATGGTAACTTATGCTTTTACATCAACTCACCAAAATAAGATCAGCAATTTGAACTTTTGAAATAATATATGAAATTCAACCTTATTTTTTAAAGTTGGTTTAATGTAATTTAAGCTAAAATGACTTGTACAACTAAGTTACGTTTTTAAGTTGAAATAGACAAACACTTTTACCAACAACTATCACAAAGATACTTTTTTTGGAAGTTGCATCTAAAATCTGGCAGAGCATTTGGAAATGGGTATAGTAATAGCATTCAGTTAACCTACACACTTAAAAATAGAGGTTCCAAGCATTACAAGAAACATTTTTACAGTCACATGGCAAAAGAGAACATTATTGAGTTCTTCTGATGCCATAGGAGAGCATTTTTATCTTGGCATGCCTCTTCAGAAAGCCATCTATGTAGTGAAGCGTTACAAGAAACCAGGAAGGCTTGAAGAACCAATTTTTAAGAGTTCACACTGGTGTCTCTCAGTTAGTAAGTGAATGTCTCAGTTTGCTCCACTTAAGATCACAGTAAATCCCAGCCTTATGAAAGATCAAACTTCAAGACCACACCTATGTCTTTAACCTGCCTTATTTCTGATCAAATATTCACTGTTGGACATTTTCCAATGATTAGCTGCATGATGAGGATGTAAAAAAGCATCTGTGCTGTTAAAATACCAACTAAAGCTGCTTCTACAGTCTGCCATTCAACACGCAAACACTCCGAGACGAATCGATCGAAATTATATCCACTTCCCGCCATTACCAACGTGGCAGCATGACTTATTTCCAACATCTGACATTCAGGATTTACACAAAAGAGGGAGGGCCTGAAGATAACTATCACTGAAAAAGAAATGAAAACACAACGGAAAACAAAATCAGAGCAAAAGATCCTTCAAGAACAGACAAAGTTCAAAACCTGATGTGGTGTCATATGATCTAATATCACGTGGAGAGATTGATGCTGCATTTTCACATGTGCAGAGCTGTAACGTTCAAATGCAAAAAAAATAATATATATATATATATATATATATATTTCTAATTCCTCCTTCTGCTCTATATGAAAGGGAGCAGATCTTACGAATCGCTCCGCGACTACAATTAAGGAATCATGACTCCGAAGATGTGATTCCACATCCAAATATGAACTTAAGAAGTCAAAGGGATGGATCAGAGAAAGAAATATATTCCTTTTCCCCTCACGCACACGTACACTCACACTCCTCCATCTGCAGAAATAGAAAAATGTCGGCCCAGCGGTTTCCAATCAGCCCTGTTTGCTGTCTGCTCCTCAGATTAATGACCAAACACAGAACGGCTGCAGGTTCAACTGGAGGTCAGCCTTCCTAGGTACCCCCACCCCGCACACACACACACACACACACACACACTCCTCCTCTTTCTCCTTTTTCATCCCTCAATCGCTCCCTCTGTGGGCAAATGAGAATTTGATTTTTCTCTGCACTGGGCAGAGCAGGACGAGATGGATGGAGTCAGGAATGGAGAACCAGGTGTCCCTGCTGCTTTGTTAGGGAAATGAATGAGAGAGCTTCCAGAACACAAGCAGCCAGAGATATAGAGTACAGCATATAGAGAGTGTCAAACATAGTATAGGGCTTAGAGTAGAAATGATGGAGAACAGAGGATGGAGCTTTGGGTTGCTATAGAAAGACTAAGGAAATTATAGATCAGTGTTAAACAGAGCATTAGTTGAAGAGAAAAGAATGGATTCGAATTTTAAATCCAAACTAATCTAGTATGTCAGAATAGAGATTAAAGAATAGAGTTCTGGGTACAAAATTTAGAGCACAACATACATTGGCAGTAAAAAAGATCAATAAATAAAATAAAGTTTTCTGACCTTTTTGCAGTTACTTTCAAGCAACTGGTGATATTTAGTGGATATATGTGACCCTGGACCACAAAACCAGTCATAAATTGAGATTTAATCATCTGAAATCATCTGAAAGCTGAATTAATAAGCTTTCCATTGATGTATGGTTTTGTTAGGATCAGACAATATTTGGCCGAGATACAACTATTTGAAAATCTGGAATCTGAGGGTGCAAAAAAAAAATCTAAATATCGAGAAAATCGCCTTTAAAGTTGTTCAAATGAAGTTCTCAGCAATGCATATTACTAATCAAAAATGAAGTTTTGATATATTTACAGTAGGAAATTTACAAAATAGGTAATTAATATCTTAATGATTTTTGGCATAAAAGAAAAATCAATAATTTTGACCTATACAATGTATTTTTGGCTATTGCTACAAATATACCCCAGCGACTTAAGACTGGTTTTGTGGTCCAGGGTCATATATGAAGTCAGTTCCTCAAGTTCACACAGGTGTCTGTATAGAGTCATTAGAGATATTAACTAAAATCGATATTATAGATATCAAGGTTTCATTTTCACAGAATGTTTTTTGCCTTATGAAGGATGATTTTGTATAGTAAATATATATGCATGTAGTTTCCACAGCCAGGGTCACAAATAAATAAACGGTTTCACTTTTTTTTTTAAACTTAATTTATTTTCTGGAAGACTAACTTAATTTTAAAATTATTGCTATTTCTACTGGGACTTCTGGGATTCCAAATATGAAGAATCAAAACCAGAATATTTTGCTTGAGTGTTTGACTAATATCGTGTGGAGGATTGTTTCTTGACATTCTGATCTAATAGCACCAACACACACATGTGGTGAATGCTGATCCAGCGGTCATAGCCTATTATGGGAACATTCGTCCTTTCTGTCAGAGAGAGTCATCACTCATTGGCCTGGTTTGTGTGTGTGTTTGCCCATGGCCTAATCATGGCAATGACCTGTCTTCTTAGACAAACACAAAGTGGCTTTAGCAGACTCGGTGGTTAATGAACTCGGTGTGAGGTTAAGTTCAGGGCTTGAGTTTCAAAAACAGGTTTGATTTGGTCTCTACATGTTGCTTAAAGGAATAGTTCACCCCGAAAAGGACAAGTCTGTCATTATTTTCTCAACTAAAGTCGATCCAAACATGCATGACTGTGTTTCCTCCAAAGAGCGAGTTTCATTTTTATCCACATACAATAAAAGCTATTGACTTCATATGATTTGGAATAAGTCATATGGATGACTTTATGATACTTTTTATGGCTTCAATCTCCATTCATTGTAATTGCATAGAGAAGAGCAACCTGAACAACAAGAATTGTGTAGTGAACAAACAAATTATGTTGTTATGATGAACAATACAATACTCGCGTTCACTTGTGTTGTTCTTAAAATTCATTTTCTTTATGCTCAGCCACTGATTTGTTTTTGCTTGTCAAGACGTGTGTGTATGTTTTGCTTTAGGTTTGCTCATGTTAGACCTACCTGCCAGTGGCCTGTGCCTGTGTGAGGGAGTGCATGTGTCCAGATTCGGAAGTGTAGACAACTGTGCTTGCATGTGAGCCCTGTACCCTGTGTGATCAGTGTCTGTGTCCGGTCAGAAGGGAAGTTCAAAGAGAGGCGAATGTGTGTGTGTGAACTCACTGTGTGTTGTTTCTTTCCTTTACACTAACAATGGGGAGGTGTGTCACAGACTGTCACACCAATGAAAAATTAACTTCCTGTTCACTTACAAACACCAGGAAGTCCCCATCTGATGAAGTGTGTGTGTATAAGATCAGAGTGTTGAGAAAGAGGATATGCTCCAAATGGAATACGACTATTTACCGAATAATGTGCAGAATATACAGTGTAAGATATACAGCTGCAAATATTATGTCCTAATGAAGTTAATCATCTTTTGACTTCTTTATGGTAATAATATAAAAAAAAAGAAAAAAAAAAAGATAAAAACACATTTACTTGAGAAGCGACACTACATACTATAAGATATTAAGATAGAAGACAGAAGATAAGAAGTTTAAGAGAATGTGTATTTTATACATTTATAGTTTATCTTATGTAGTGTTGTTTCTCAAATAAATGTTTCAGTCAATTTTAGATATTTTAACTAATTAGACAAAAATATCTTTAGGTTTTTGCTTTTTTAAGAAATGGTATATAGTACCACCAGAAGTGAAAAAAATAAATAAATAAATAAATATATATATATATATATAATAATTTTTAAAACATTTATATATATATTTTATATATATATACACGCACACACACACACACACACACACACACACACACATATATATATATATATTATTTATTTATTTATTTATTCACTTTTGGTGGCCCAATCAATAATGAGACCAATTAAATATATGTATATACTCAGACATCTAGGTTGACAAGATTCTTTTTTTTATGTTTTGGTGAGTTTTAAAGTCTCTCATGCTCACCAAGGCTGCATTTATTTGCTTCAAAAATACAGAAAAAAAAAGCTGAACTTACTCCAGTCTTCAGTGTCACACGATCCTTCAGAAATCGTTCCATTAGGCTGAACTGGTTATTGAGAAACATCTATTATCATCAGTTGTGCTGCTTCATATTTTTGGAAACCAAGATACAGGGGTCTTTGAGTAATAAAGTTCAAAAGCATTTTGAACAGCATTAATTGTTTAAATTAAAAATAGTTTGTAACATTATAAATGTTTACGGTCACTTTTGATTAATCTAATGAATGTTTCCTCTGAGTAAAAATATTACTTTGCTCCTTTTATCTTACTGACCCCAAACTTTTGAACGATAGTGTATACTCAAAATCTGCACATTGTGCATAAGTAGTAAGATCAGTAGTGCCAGAGTCTTAAAACATAGTCCTTCATTAGCGTAATCACATGGCTGAGTAATTCAAAAACTCTTATGAATCTCTTATGGATTATAGACTATAATGTGTTTATAGTGGCTCGGCATCATAATTATTCTCTAATATTACAGTTCCTACCAGCTGCTCTCATACAGGTGCGTATAACATACTGGCAATATTATCAACATGTTTTATTGTGTTTTTCAAGCACCTCACACATTCATTTATGGTTTTCAAAATGTATCACTATAAATTTGCGAATGCTAATCTGTCTCTCTCTAAATGCTCAAGCACTGAATTTCCACACATTGTGCTACTGATTTGATACCTTGACTTTTATGGCCCTTTTCCCCCTCTCTTAACTTTGTGCCATGGAAAGAGACAGAGAGAGAAAATTAAAACAAGCAAGAGGAAGACACGGAGACATAGATAAAGAGAAAAGAAAGGAGAGAAGGATGAAGAGAGAGGGAGGGAAGGAGGGGTCTGAGGTGAAGTGCTGGTCACAGTATCACGGGGTGAATATCAGCGCAGGGGGCCGAGGGTGAACCTCATTTTTCAGCCACTGTCTATTTTCGCTCTCTCTTCACACACACACACTAACATAATACTTTGTGATTAATAAGCAATTAATTTACAAACATTATTTAACCACAAAACAGCAGTATTCATCACGCAGAATGGAGTGCAGAAAAAGTTAATGCACAAAAGTAATTTTATTTTATATAAATATGTTATTTCAAATAACACAATATGATAAAAAATTTATTATTTAAAGAAAAATATCACTTATTTGTTTTAGTGTTATTTTTTTTTTTTATTATTATTTTCAAATGTATAACTATATACACAATATTAGAAGTACACATGAACATGAAAAGGGTTTAAGCGCATCATTATTATATTTTTTTTAAATGAATCTTCATCTGTCAGTCACAGATGAATAGTGACAGTAAACCGTTCATGTCTTGTACATAATTCACACCTGTTTCATTCATCAGAAGAATGTGGGTTTAATGTTAATTAGCAGAGATGGGAATCATTTCTCTGTGCCTGAGAGTCGAACTGTTTGACAGACTACAATAAAATGTGGGTAGATGAGAAAGAAGCGCTTTATTACGAAAGAGGAATATCTGACCCACCTGCTTTATACACACACACACCTCTAACAATGATTGTAAATGGATTGATTATAATGAGCGAGAGAAAAACCGAGAGAAAGGAAAGCCGGCGTTTAGAGAATTGAGGAATTAAGCTCTTCATTCATTCATTAGCAATCGTGACTTCATTAGATTCCTAATACCACACCCGTATAATTACGCCTGAAGCGATAATAGAGATGGAGGTAAAGAGAGATACACAGAAAGAGAGATGATGATGATTGAGACAAAAGACTGGAACAGACCAAATGGAAACATATCTGACAGGTAATTAAGTATCTTTGATTATATATGTGTGCATTTACATGCATGTTAAGCAGTGCTTTATACTGGTACGTCACATCTTTATATGCACATTTGTGTGCATCTTTGTTGCTTTTGGCTGCATTTATGTTTGTGCATATAATTCTTATGGAAGTGATCTCTTATCAGAATATGCCATCACAGAATGCAGCAAAAGAAAATCAATTACAATCCTCAGTCTGTCACAGAATGGCCCGTCTTCACCTTCACTGATCACTTTCACCTGTTCCTCATTAATCATCATGCTCACCTGATCATCGTCACCGTCATCATCCTGCACTCATAAAAGCACTTCCCTCAGCTCACTTGATCGTCTGATCTTGAAGTAAAGTAACATGACGTAGAGACACCTCAAGGACCGACGCTCTCAACTAGCCCTACTAGCTGAGTATCCTACCTGAAGTTACTTACCTGTTGTTTTGCTCCTTGTCATCCTCCCAGCTCCTGAAGTATACTACGAAGATTCACGGGACGCTCTCCTTCGCCTCCTGGACACGGGAACCTTGGAGACCTGTGAGAAGGAGAAGCATAGGATCAGTCCTTTGTGCACGGAGCACTATTGTCACGAATGAACTGTTCCTCACCTGCAGGGCCTGAAATTAACACCCGACCACGCGCCAAATGCGGGTGAATTTTGCAATTGGCGGGTAAAACTGTCAATCTACCTGCCACATTGGCGGGTAGCCAATGAGAATTGAGTTGTTGTTTTTTTTTTTTGCGTCTGTTGTTTTTTTTTTTAAGTCTGCCTTTTCGTTGGATTTTAGCTCAAGGTACAAACGAACGGCTGAAACGAACAACCAACAAAAAGATGAGGATGAGTCAAAGAAAAGTAAAAGACGACGTTTTAATACAAAGTGACGACAACGACAAGGTTCGTGAGTGATTTATGACCGCAGTAAGTTACAGATTAAATGTACTGCAGTGACTGCCGTATGTATGGCTCAGAGAAAGCGAAGTCAAATCCTTTTGTAATCGGGACTAGAAACTTAAAATTAAAAGCAATTAAGGACCACGAGTCATCAAAAAGCAACCTACACACAGTAAGTTGCAAAATTTCAAAGACTGCGCTTCCGGAGGAGACCGCTGCGGTCAAGGCGCTGACGTCCATGAAAGCAGCGCAGTTTGAGAAGATGCGACTTCTGTTTCGGAACGATCACGCGATCGGCAAGAAGACGAGGCCCTTCTCTGACTACGTTTGTGTGTCACAGATGTGTGTGTGTGTGTGTGTGTGTGTGTGTGTGTGTGTGTGTATGTGTATTTTGGGAGTTGGGAACCAGTGAGAAAATGTCCGGTACCCAGTAACTTTACCAGTAATATTCATTTAGTTCTGCTTAACGGTTCCTGAAGGCTGTAATTAACAGTTGCCAGGAACTGTCTACAGACTAAATCAGCCATCAACACAGCCGTGTTCGTGTGTGATTTGTTTACATACGAGCTGCGGTATGTAATTATTGTCACTCTAACTTATATCTGTTGAGTTAGCACGGTGTGTGTTTGTGTGTATACCTGTTTTTCTATCCCGGTGTGACTATGACATATGACTATGTCTGTGACACAGTAAATCAATTAATAAAAAGATTAAAAAATATATAGTCTAAGAGTTATTATTACTTATAATGATTTCGTTAATAACTTGACAGCACTTAAATGTGTATTCTTACAAGTTAAAGAATAATGTTTGTGTGATTTCTATTTTTCACCTTTATGAGGCAAAAAAAAACAAACAAAAAAAAACTGGCTGGTAAAAAGTTACTGTGGCAGGTGGATTTTTAAATCCACCTGCCACAGTGGCTGGTGGTCAAAAAAGTTAACTTCAGGCCCTGCTCACCTGTCTTCAAGACGATCCTTCACCTGACACCTTGCACGCACCTGAATAAACCCTATATCGTTTACTCACCTGCTGTGTCTGACTAGTTCCATTACACAGTCGTTACAGCATCTAATGTAAACATAAATTTACTGCCTTTTTAAAGAAATTAAATTGAAAGAAAACTACCTTGTAAAAGTAATTTAGGTAAATGACATGGTACATAAATAAACATACACACTATATGAGTCAAAATCTGCTAAGGGGTAATAATGGAACAACAGTTTTGAAAGTGAATTTTCACTATTTTTACAACAGGATCCACATTTTCACAGGTTTAAAGAAAGAAAAATGTTACAGAAGACAATGAAAACAACTTTGTGCATCAAAACCACTCCTTTCCTGATAAAAAAAAAATAAAAAATCCCGAACTTGATTTTTACAAGTCAACAAATTTGCAACAGCTGACTGACATTTTGTCCGTCAAAAAATATGTGCACAATACACAATAGTATTTATGAGAAGCCTGCAGAAGATCTGTCAGAGACTGTTACATACATAATACATAATGCACGTGAGCATAAATTTGTTCTTCACTCTATACATTTCTATAAAATGCAGATCACTGTCTTCTCAGTTGTTTAAAAGATTAAGGCAGTTATCAAAGTATGAAAACTAGGGCTGCAAAACGATTAATCATGATTAATGGCATTCAACATAAAAGTTTGTTTACATACTATATGTGTGTGTGTACTGTGTATATTTATGTATATATTAAGGAAAAATATTTATATTTATGTATAAAATAAATTAGATATGATTATGTGTGTGTGTGTATGTAAACTTATTTTGAATGTGATTAATCGTTTTGCATTATACATGTATGATTATATATTTTTACATGATTTGTTATATTTAATTACCCCTTAGCAGGTTTTGCCTCTTAGATATAGTATATAATTTGTAATTCAATAATTGCTTTTTCACAAAAAGCTTGTTACATTGGTAGATTCATATAAAGAAAGACGTAAGTGTTACATTTGTAAATCACTTCAGATTTCTACAGTATGTGAGTTACAGAGGCTGTCTCTGATCGATCGGTGATCGATTGCTTCAGTCTGTCCCTGTCTGTTGTTTTTTTATTGAATCTTTACTGTACTTTCACTCTCTGTTGTTTAAAGTGATAATATATAACTTAATTCCCACCACATTTCTGGTCTTATCTATCAAACTAATCTAACTAATTTGATCGTTCGCTTTTTAAAACCATTCGTTCCATTCGTGTTTCTATTAGCTTGTTAGCATTCGTGTTTCTATTTACGCCTATTATTCTTTTCTTTTTTCTCGCTCCGTTTTCATTTATCTCTCGCTCCGTTTTTCACGAGTTCATCAAACAACAGTGGTAAGTGGTAAGTTAAGTTGGTATCATTCATCAGTCATGGTGAGTAATGGCTTCTTCTCCTGCTATTGTAAACAAGATGGCGCCGCTGTGTCCGCTGTCACTCTATCCACGATTCCATCGTGGCCTCTGGAGATTCTTCGGAACGCGGAGATAAACAATAACCCCCCGAGGCGACGGATCAAGAAACACCACGGGGAACGCGCTGGGATTCGAGACAGACTCAGGAAAAGGGCTCACAGTCCTCCTCTTCCAAGCATTCTGCTCGCAAATGTCCAATCCTTGGAGAATAAGATGGACGATCTTAGAGCCAGGATTAGTTTCCAACGGGACATAAGGGACTGTAATATCCTTTGTTTGTCCGAAACATGCCTTTCGTCCTCGGTCCCGGACACCGCTGTAATGCCGAGTGATAACTTCTCTGTTTTTCGGATGGACAGAATAGCAGAGGCCGGGAAATCCAGGGGCGGAGGAGTGTGTTTCATGATTAACAAGAAATGGTGTGATCCCAGGAATATCTCCATTCTGTCGCGTTCCTGCTCGCCTCATCTAGAACATCTTTCCATTACTTGCCGCCCATTTTATCTGCCCCGGGAGTTTTCATTGATCATTGTTACTGCTGTGTACATTCCACCACAGGCAGACACTGGTTTGGCTTCGTCTAAGTTTGGCTTCACGATGTGCTCAGCGGCTACATTAACAAACGTCCTGACGCTGCCTTTATCGCGGGAGACTTTAACAAAGCCAACCTCAGGCAGGTCATTCCGAACTTTTATCAACATGTATCCTGTCCAACTAGAGGAACAAATACACTGGATCATTGCTACACTCAGTTTAAGAATGCCTACAAAACCCGCTCACTATCGGCTTTTGGCAAATCGGACCATTTTCCTCACACAAAACAAATATAAACAAAGGCTCGTTCAGGATCCCCCGGTGCAGAGAGTAGTGACGCGCTGGTCCTCCCACTCAGAGGCTATGTTGCTGTCGGCTCTTGATGACGTCGACTGGGACATGTTCCGGGCGAGTTGTTCTGATGTCAGCGAGTTCACGGATGTAGCATTAAGCTTTGTAAACACGCTAACCGAGCAAGCTACAGAAACAATAACGATAAGGACATTCTCCAATCAGAAACCGTGGGTGGACAGAACAATCCGTGCTGCGGTTAAAACACGCACTGCCGCTTACAATGAGGCTCTTCTGACGGGGAATATGAGCGAGTACAAAGCATCGTGCTATGCTCTCCGACGTGCAGTAAGAGCCGACAAACACAGATACAGAGAGAGAATTGTGTCTCATTTCCAGCTCAATGACTCTCGACGGATGTGGCAGGGACTGAGGACCATCTGTGTCTTTGGAAACAAATCCTCCGCGGAGGTGAGCGCAGATCCGTTGCTGGCCGACAAGTTAAACATCTTCTACAGCCGCTTCGATTGCAATGGCGGCAGCGCGACTCAGCCGTCCAGCACGTCAGGAAGCAGCAGGCAGAGCAGCGATAATCCTGTAATCACCGTGTTGAAGGATGAGGTTCGGAGGGCGCTAAAGAAAGTGAACGTCAGGAAAGCAGCCGGACCTGATGGGATAACCGGCCGTGTTCTGAGGTCCTGCGCTGATCAGCTCGCTGGTTTGTTCACTTCCATCTTTAATGAGTCCCTTGCTACCTCCGTGGTTCCCACCTCATTTAAAAAATCCATCATTATCCCTGTGCCAAAGAACAATAAACCCTCTGGCCTGAATCGCCCAGTTGCCCTCACATCTATAGTCATGAAGGTTTTTGAAAGACTTGTAAAGAGCCACATTTGCTCCTCCATACCTGATACTTTGGACCCTCTTCAGTTTGCCTATCGCCCAAATAGATCTACTGACGATGCCATCTCTCACGTCCTCCACTCTTCCCTCACAAACATGGACAGCAACAATGGGAATTATGTAAGGCTGCTATTCATTGACTATAGCTCAGCTTTCAATACTATAGTCCCCATTAAGCTGGCTTCTAAACTCACAGACCTCGGCCTAAACTCCTCACTCTGTGACTGGATTCAAGACTTCCTCACCGGCAGACCTCAAGTGGTGAAAGTTGGCCAGATCACCTCAAACTCCATCACTCTGAACGTAGGAGCCCCACAGGGCTGTGTCCTGAGTCCCCTGCTTTACGCTCTCTACACGCATGACTGCGTGTCCTCTCACAGCTCCACATCTATCATCAAATTCGTTGATGATACTGTGGTTCTGGGCCTCTTTTCTAACAATGATGAGGCCGCATACTTGGATGAGGTAGAGAGACTCATATCATGGTGCCAGGACAACTGTCTCACTCTGAATGTGAGCAAAACTAAAGAGCTGATCATGGACTTTAGGAAGAGACAGGAGTGGCCCTACACTCCTCTTATGATCAGTGGCACCCCTGTGGAGAGGGTGAGTAGCTTCAAGTACCTCGGTGTAAACATCTCCGAGAACCTGACTTGGACTACACACATCCAAACACAGGTTAAAAAAGCCAGGCAAAGACTGTACCACCTGCGACAGCTGAGGAAATTCAGGGTCTCACCAGCAATCCTGAAAACTTTCTATTCAGGGACCATAGAAAGTGTATTGACTCAGTGCATCTCAGTGTGGTATGGAAACAGCTCCAATCAGGACTGCAAGACATCTACCTCAAACGCTGCAAAAATAGAGCTGTCAAAATCATCAAGGACTCTAATCACCCTGGTAACCGACTATTCACTTTGCTTCCATCTGGCAAGCGCTTCCGTAGCCTAATGGCTAAAACTGAGAGACTTAGGAGGAGCTTCTTCCCCCAGGCCATCAGGCTCCTAAACTCTAACTGTGTCATAAAATCACTTGACTCCATGTAAATATCACCATATCAATAAGCTATTCATAATTTTTCTCTACCTCATATTGCTGCTATTTAAATACCCTGTACAACTTTTTTGCACATTCTTTTGCACATTCCTCTTTATTACTATTTAAGTCAACAACATACTTGTTACGGGGCTGACGAGACGTGAGACGTGCGGATCCATGTGCAAAGCTTTATTATAAAACATGGTGAGACAGGCAGGGTCAAACAGTGGCAAACAGGTATGGCAAGGGCAAGACAAAGCAATCCGTGGAACAAGCGTGGGTCGACGATCAGCGAACAGTATCCAAAGGGCAAGGCAGAGAGATAATCCAAAAGCGAGAGCAAAAGTCCAAACGGGGAGCGAACAGAGTCCAAACGGCAGAGGCTAAGGGTAAATCCAGTAAACACGTCAGGATCAGACACGGCAGGAAAACAAGGCAAGACTAAGACTATGAACACAGGGAAACGCTTTGTAAGGTAGACTGGCTAAGACTATGGCTCTGTAAAGTAGCTATCGCTTGGGGAGTGATAAATGCTAAACAATACTCGGCCCTGAGCAAGAGCAAGTCCCAGGCTTAATTAGAGAGTGAGTGATTGTGAAATGAGCATCAGGTGTGTGTGTGATGTGTGAATGGTGTCAGCTGTGATCTGTGCAATGCATTGTGGGAAATGGAGTCCAGTGTGTTGTGAGTGAAAGTCAATGTGGTGAACGGGTGACTTCTGGTGGTGGTTAACCGGGAGAGCATGGACCAGATTCGTGACAATACTGACCTGCACATTTATATTTATATTTTTTATCTTTTATTTTATTCCTTTATTTTTTCTACTTTACTTTTTATTAATATTTGTATTCTATATAATTGCACTGTCCTTGGAGCAGACCTGACCTACATTTCACTGCTGGCTATACTCTGTATAATTGTGTGTGAGACAAATAAAAATCTTGAATATTGAATCTTGAATCTTGATATTGTTGTTTGCACTTCATGTCACATGTATAGTTTATCTTTCTCTGTCGGTGACGAGGGATTCACATGTGATAAATGCAGTGAAATAGTTAGGCTGACAGAGAAGGTTTCAGAATTAGAGACACACATCCAAACTTTAGTTGAGGACAGTAAGAATGTGAGGGCTGTAGATACTGCTTTGGATCCGACTAGCTCAGGGAGTGCTGTACATTGTTCGGTTCCGGTTGAGCCCGTGCAGCAGGGCAGCTGGGTGACTGTAAGGCGGCCTAGTAGCGGGTCAAAACACCGCTCTTCTATTCCGATCAGAACATCAAACAGGTTCTCTCCACTCAGTGAGGCGCACGCTGAGAAACCTGATGAAAGTGCTCTGGTTATTGGCAATTCTATTGTACGGAATGTGAAAATAGAGAAACCAGCCACCATAGTCCATTGTTTAACGGGAGCCAGAGCGCCTGACATCTTGGCAAATTTAAAAGTGCTGGCTAATGCTAAACGTAAATTCAGTAAGATTGTTATCCACGTCGGCGCTAATGATGTTCGACTTCACCAGTCGGAGATCACTAAATATAATGTTAAAGAGGTGTGTGAACTTGCAAGTACGATGTCAGACACTGTTATATGCTCTGGTCTGCTCCCTGCTTACCGGGGTGACGAGATTCATAGCAGACTGTCGTCACTCAATGGCTGGATGTCTAAGTGGTGCCCGCAGAATAGCATAGACTTTATAGACTATTGGACGAATTTTTGGGGCAGACCTAACCTGTTGAAAAGAGATGGTGTTCATCCCTCCTGTGGTGGTGCCGCTCTTCTCTCTAGAAATATGGTACATAGTCTTAGAGTTCGTACTTGACTAACTGGGGCCCAGGTCAGGAAGCAGACAGACTGGCTAAACCGACCGTCTAGTGAAGTGACATTCAGCCAAGTATGGTGACCCATACTCGGAATTCGTGCTCTGCATTTAACCCATCCAACGTGCACACACACAGCAGTGAACACACACACACACCGTGAACATACACCCGGAGCAGTGGGCAGCCATTTTATGCTGCAGCGCCCGGGGAGCAGTTGGGGGTTCGGTGCCTTGCTCAAGGGCACCTCAGTCGTGGTATTGAGGGTGGAGAGAGCGCTGGACATTCACTCCCCCCACCTACAATTCCTGCCGGCCGGAGAATCGAACCCGCAACCTTTGGATTACAAGTCCGACTCTCTAACCATTAGGCCACGACTTCCCTTGCTAGTGAGGTGGCTAGTCTGCTAGCCACCTCACGTCACAGAAGTCAGTTAATTCTCAGCAAATAGAGACTCCTTCACCTAGATATCACACTATAGAGACTGTGTCTGTTCTCCGAACTAGAAAATACAGAAAACGTCCAAACCAAATTAAGACTAACAATTTAAATGATGTTCAACAAATAAAAAAATGTTTACAATACAGAGAAACAATTGATAAAGCTTGGCTTACTGAATATCAGGTCCCTTTCTACAAAAGCACTTTTTGTAAATGATTTGATCAATGATAATAATCTAGATTTGCTCTGTTTGACAGAAACATGGCTAAAACCAGATGAATACATTACTTTAAATGAGTCCACCCCCCAAGATTACTGCTATAAAAATTACCCCTTTACCTTTCGGAGCCATGTCCGAAAGGTAAAGGGGGAGGTGTTGCTACAATTTATAGCAATATTCTCAGTATTTCTCGGAGGGCATGCTTTAAGTATAACTCGTTTGAAGTTATGGTGCTGCGTATAACATTATCTAGAGAAACACGTGTTAGTGATAAATCCCCTGTGATGTTTGTACTGGCTACTGTACACAGGCCACCAGGGCACCACACAGACTTTATTAAAGAATTTGCTGATTTTATATCTGAGATAGTACTGGCTGCAGATAAAGTCTTAATTGTTGGCGATTTTAATATCCATGTCGATAATGAAAAAGATGCATTAGGATCAGCATTCATAGACATTCTGAACTCTATTGGGGTTAGACAACACGTTTCTGGACCTACTCATTGTCGAAATCATACTCTAGATTTAATACTGTCACATGGAATTGATGTTAGTGGTGTTGAAATTTTGCAGCAAAGCGATGATATTTCAGATCATTATCTAGTATTGTGTAAACTCCATATAGCTAAAACTGTAAATTCTACACCTTGTTACAAGTACTTGAGCGAGCTCTTATCACATTATAATCCTCCACGTCTGCTTCGTTCTCAAAACTCTGGCCATTTGCTAATACATAGAATATCAAAATCGACTGCGAGCGGAAGATCCTTTTCCTATTTAGCACCCAAACTCTGGAACAATCTACCTAATACTGTTCGGGAGGCAGACACACTCTGTCAGTTTAAATCTAGATTAAAGACACATTTCTTTAACCTGGCTTGCACATAGCACACTAATACACTTTTATTATTCAAATCCGTTAAAGGATTGTTAGGCTGCATTAATTAGATCAACCGGAACCGGCAACACTCCCCATAACACATGATGTACTCGTTACATCATAAGAAGAATGGCATCTACGCTAATATTTGTCTGTTTCTGTTTCTCAGTCCGTGTCCAGATGGTGGATCGGTGCCGGGAGATGATGTATGTGGCCCTGATTGTCGGCGGAGGCCTGACACCTGGATGAGCCCGGCGACATATCCCCAGTCACCGTAGCCACCCGATCCGGTCTGTATCCAGCCCAGATGGTCATTGCAGTCACCAGATCCAGTCCGTATCCAGATCAGATGGTGTATCAGCACCCAGAGACGACCTCTACAGCCCTGAATGTCAGCGGAGACCAGGACACTGAGATGAGCGCCAGAGACAGATTCCCAGTGAGGACCCCGCCACTTAGACAGCCATCAGGAAAGACCACTGGAGCCAGTTGAGCCCTTACAATCTGACTTTGCTGCAGTTGGAATTGAACTGCTGGTTTGTTTGGCCAGAGGAGAACTGGCCCCCCGACTGAGCCTGGTTTCTCCAGGTTTTTTTCTCCATTCTGTCACCGATGGAGTTTTGGTTCCTTGCCGCTGTCGCCTCTGGCTTGCTTAGTTGGGGACACTTCATTTCCAGCGATATCGTCGACCTGATTGCAAAGACACTATTTAAACTGAACTGAGCTGGATGATGACATCACTGAATTCAATAATGAAATGCCTTTAACTGAAAATCTTTTTTTTTAATCTTTTCATTTTACATTATTGACACACTATTTTCCTTTTTTTGATATTGTGCAGTTGCTTTGACACAATTTACATTGTTAAAAGCGTTATATAAATAAAGGTGGCTTGACTGGACTATATATAAATTATTGTAATTATTGGTAATAATTTGATTTGTAATTATTGGTAATACTGGGATTGTCAATGTTTTTGTGAATTGTCTGAACGTTGCCATCTTGCATATTTTCATTTTTGTTTTATGTTGTGCAACTCTATTTTTGTTCCTCACATCTGCCCAGAAAATACAACTGAACATTTGCTGAAATGCCTCAACCGGCACATTTTCAGAGATGTTTATTAATGTGCACTGTCCCTGTAAATCTAAACTTGTCTGTGCAAATGTAAACCGATTATGCCGGGTTTGTGAAGTTGCGGATGGATCTAGTTTTTGTTCACATTAAGAATGAGGATTAACACACACATGCTGCTGTCAGCTGCTAACCAGATGCTCAGCAATGCAACACACATGTGATAATTTAATGCGAGTGAGTGATGACTCTGCGTATGTGTGTTTGTAAGGGTGATAGGAACGGAGAGAGCGAAAGCTTTAGATCCTCTAGTAATTTCACACATTTTTCATATAAACACCCTCACAAACGCACGCCTGCTCACATCCATAGATGTAAGGGAGTATAAAAACCTCTCTGTGAGGATAGAAACATCCATCAAAGAGAGCAGAGAAAGTGACTGATGAGGGGAAAACGAGAAGAAAGACTGAAAAATGAAAAAGATGTGCTTTCCCTCTCTGATAGCATATGGATAACATTCTCACCAGCTGAATGTTAACTATACGAGCTGCCTTGAAATATACTCTCACACACACACACACTCTCTCTCTCAAATGTCTGACAGGGACTGAAAACACAGGTGTTTGTCATCCTTTAGGTTATCACACACAGGAATGCTTTGGACTGACACACAAACCAAACGCTAAGAGCCAGTATTCCTTGGAATATCACAGACACAAATGGAAACAATTTTAGAAGTGAAAATTGAATGGAAAACGGTGATAAAATGCTTCATAGATAAATACTGCTAATCAGAGACACTGCAAGTTCCACTATGATACTCCAGAACACACACATAGACACACACAGCAGGTGTAACCCATCTCAACACCTAATGTTTGTCCTCAGCCTGTCCTGACTTTGACCCCTATGTGACCCAACCCCTAACCTTAAGGATGACTGCATGAAGAAGCATCAGTTCTGAATGCTGCTATTGTGATAATGCTATGTTGAGGGGGCTACTTCCTTCTCAACTTTCCTCTGTGGAACATTATTTTAACAGTATTTTGAAAAAATGGGGGTATTTTTGTCCATGCAGCATCCAATGTGTTTTGGTTCCCAACGTTCTTTAAAATATATTTGTGTTTGTGAGTGTTACACAGAAGAGAGACGTCATACAGGTTTGAAATGAAATGAGGGTTAATAAACAATGACAGAACTGTGTTTTTGAGTGGACTGCCCCTTTAAGACATTAGTGGACAAATATAGAATAAAAGGCAGTGCTAAAGCGGAGACCCTCAAGACTACAAACCAGAAAATGATGAACTTGAGACTTGACTAGACCAAAACCACGCCGCAGCATGAAAATGATCATGATAAAACAGAAGACCTGAGCTTATAGTTAAGGACATCATAAACATGAAAGTTAAATATACACATTTTTTTCCCAGTAAAATATGACAATGTTAACATCACATGAGTGCCATGGTTTAAAGTTTATTTAAACATTGTCTAACAAGTCCACTATCAAACATGTTAGTAACCTGGATTTTGTGTGTAATAACTCGAAATGCAAGCGGACAGTTTTACACACACACACACACACACATACACATACACACACATATATATATATATATATATATACACACACACACATACACAGTGGGGGAATTTTTTTTTTATCACCTGCTGATTTTGTGCGTTTGCCCAATGGCAAAGAAATTATCAGTCTATAATTTTAATGGTAAGTTTATTTGAACAGTGAGAGACAGAATAACAACAAAAAAAATCCAGAAAAACGCATTTTAAAAAAAAGTTATAAATTGATTTGTATAAGTATTTGACCCCTTCGCAAAACATGACTTAGTACTTGGTGGCTAAACCCTTGTTGGCAGTCACAGAGGTCAGTCGTTTCTTGTAGTTGGCCACCAGGTTTGCACACATCTCAGGAGGGATTTTGTCCCACTCCTCTTTCCAGATCTTCTCCAAGTCATTAAGGTTTCAAGCTTGACATTTGGCAACTCAATCCTTCAGATCCCTCCACAGATTAAGGTCTGGAGACTGGCTAGGCCACTCCAGGACCTTAATGTGCTTCTTCTTGAGCCACTCCTTTGTTGCCTTGGCCGTATGTTTTGGGTCATTGTCATGCTGCAATACCCATCCATGACCCATTTTCAATGCCCTGGTGGTACACGGCCCCATCCATCGTCCCTTTGATGCAGTGCCGTTGTCCTGTTCCCTTAGCAGAAAAACACACCCAAAGCATAATGTTTCCACCTCCATGTTTGACAGTGCGTTTTTCTTGATTTTTCTTGTTGTTATTCTGTCTCTCACTGTTCAAATAAACCTACCATTAAAATTATAGACTGATCATTTCTTTGTCAGTGGGCAAACGTACAAAATCAGCAGGGGATCAAATCATTTTTATGCAATTGTTATTGCACTGTAAATGCATTCATGCCACCTCTGAGCTGCAATACATTTCTTAAAGGGGTCATGAACTGAGAAATCAAAATCTCCTTAATCTTTTGATATATAAGAGGTCATAACACAATAAAACCTTTCTGTAAGTTTTAGAGACTTTCTTGTTAGTCTAAAAATGTCTTATACTGAAGCCAATCTGCCAAAACAACAGCTTGTGGAATGTTCTATGATGTTATAGTGTGGCTAAACAACGCCTCAGGAGAAGATGATCAACACCTGCTTCTACATTGCTGCCTGTTTAGCCCCGCCCACCGATTCATGCACATAGTATGTAAATGACAAGAGCAGCAAACGCAGGTCTACGCAGAAACCAAACAAACTTTATTTTTAATGAAGTTCCAGACAGCGTCAGTAAGAACTCGGCCTTTTGTTCACTTCATTTTACCATAGATTCGTTTACAAACAAGGCACTATACGACACAGGATTTTCAGAAAGATTGAAACTGCAAGTCAATGCTGTGCCGTCTATATTGGATCCAACAGTAATGTCGCAACACACAAGTTGTAACTCTTCATTACGTGGTCACTATTGCTTTGTCTGTTATTATATATTATTTGATATGTACTGAGTATTTATATGTTTAATCTAAATCACAGCAGCATCTATCTGTGAAGGATGTAGACTGTCAAACTTACAGAACTATAAGCCAATCACAGCAGTGGGCCTTTACTTCTGAGTCTACAATCCTCTACGCCTATTCAAACAGAGTGTTCTGATGAGAGGCGTCAAAAACAGGACCAAAAATAGCCTATTACTTCTAAATTATGATGTTTTTTAATGTAAAAATCTTGATAACATTATAAGTGGACCTCAGAGAACAGTACAAAATAAAAAACAAAAGCAGGTCATGACCTCTTTAAAATGTATAATTTATATCATATATATCACACACACACACACACACACACACACACACACACACACACACACACACAGAGTATAAACATGTATATACACACACATTATGGACATAATATAATTATTTTGTGTAGTAAAATGTAAATGTGTCAAATAGCTTCCACAAGGAAGTACTAAATAAACAAAATGCTATTTTTACTATGCTCTTATGTAGTAAAAATGACAAACATCTGACAGTTCCCGCAAGGGGAATGTAAACTTATAAGAACGTATGTCGGAACTTGCCCAGACTGACCTACTAACTCACTTTTTTAGTAATTGCTATAAGTTTAAAATAACTCGAGGGCATGTTTAGTCTCCCATAATGCAGTTCATCCAGTAGCCTAATGCAGCTAGAAAGAGAGAGCGAGACAGTACGGCTGAGTTATGCCCCTGACACATCTGCACTGTATAAACACTAGCGGTGGACCAGTGACCCCCTACCACAGACGCCTGTATCCGTTCCTACTCCGTCCTCACTAAAATGGTCATTCAGATTAGGAAGCCCTCACACCACTTTATTTTTCATTTATTTTCATTTACAGGTGGCCTGTGTGTGTGTGTGTGTGTTAGCGAAGCTCTTCATCTCCGTGTGTGTCGCTGTGCTTGTTTAGATCATGCTCAGACTCTCATGTATATGGTAAGTGCTAGTCTGAGTACATTGTTTGTGTCGTAAATATTGGGCTCATTCTGTCCATGTGTGCAGTGTGGTGTCTGCGACCACAATGCAGCCTCAGTTAAATTCCTGCTTTTAGCCACACGCCATCAATACTTCCAGCACAAACAGCGGACAGAAAGCTCCCTCTGCACATCTCACAACCGCTGCCACCGGTCCCCCTTAAGCCATCAAGTGCCCGCATTAACCTTGAGCTGCAATTGCTTCAGGCTGCTCCATCAAAAACACTGGACTGTATTCAACCTTAAACTACTCTTGAACATCTGTAAATTTTACCAGGTTAACTCTGATTGGATGAGCTATTTCTCATCCTCTAAGCAACATGAGAGATACTGAAAGGCAGGTTGATGTTGGTGTGGCATGGACAAAAGCTATTCAGTATTATATGAGATGAAAGATTCAATATTCCTGTAAATCACACATTTTTAACTAAATACTGAGGGTAGTTTTACTGTAAATGTCTTTTGCTCCATGTATTCAGTATATGAATTCAAAGCATGAAATTATTTGCAGTTATGAGAAATATAGTCACATTTGAAATGTAAAATCATAATTATGAGAAATAGTCAAATTGCAAAATATAGGGTCACAATTTTAAGAAATAGTCGTGAGAAAGTCACACTGTGAAATCGTCACAATTACAAAAAATAGCATCAGTTGCGAACAATTCTGGAAAACAGCTGTAATCGTAACATTGAGTCATGATAACGATAAATGGCTGTGATTGTAAGAAATAAACTGGAGGTGTGAGATATAGTCACTGTAAAACTTAAAATTATGCGAAATCACAAATAAGAGAAAGTTGCATTTTTGAGAAAAAGTTGCAATTATGAGACTGCGAGATGCTAACAATTATGAGAAATAAAACAGCAGTCCTGCAAAATAGTCATAAATCTAACAATCACAATTTCAAAACAGTCAGTTGATACAGTTTATGAGAAATAAAATTGCAAGTGTGATTTATAAATAATTTTTTTTAAACTTATTTATACAGTTATGAGAAAAAAATAAGAAATAAGAGAAAGTCGCAATATTAAGATATTAAGTCATAATTATGAGAAATATGGTTGTAACTCTGAGATAAAATCTCAACATAAGAGTTACAATACATTGAAATCAAAATTACAAGGAAAAGTAACAACTGTGAGAAATAAAAGCAATTATGCAAAATGGCAGTCATTGAAGTCACAACTCCAAAAAAAAAAAAACGCAAACGTAAAAAATAAAATTATACTAATCTGCAAATAAAGTCTTAATTCTGAGATAAAGCCACAATTTAAAGATTTCACAATTTCAGATCAAATTTAGCTGCGTGGGATATGAAATCAAATGTTATGTAAATATTATGAGAAAAAGTCATAAATAAGAATCGAAATTGAGTTAAATGTGATATTAAGAGAAAATGGTTATGAGATAGGGACACTGTGTGATAGTCACAATTAAGAAGCAGTAACAATTTTAACATATAAAAAGCACAATTACAAGAAAGTAAATGACAAGAAATAAAGCTACGCGTGCGATCAAACCGTGAGACATAAACACACTATAATGAGAAAAGTCGCAAATAAGTGAAAATCACAATTTTGAGCTTTGAAGTTGACTCAGCTTTGAGATATACAGCACAACTGAGCAAAATAAAGTCACAATTACCATTTTATTTCATATAAATCTGAGTCAGGAGTCAACGCAAACTTCCAGCGCAAAAGAAAACAGTCATTTGACAAGCTTTCACAAGTTCATTCTTCAAGTATTTTTTAATGTTGAACGTCTTGAAACTCGGCCAACAACTCTAATCTTTCCCCTTTATTTAGCAAGACACTATGAAGACACAAAGGACCATGTGTTTGTTTACGGCTGTGTGTGTCAAAACTCCTGTAACATTCCAAGCGATGTCACGGCTGGGTTAAGGAGGGGTCAGAGGTTCTCTGTGAGTGAGTGTGTGTGTGTGTGTGTGTTCAGCAGAAGAATGTCAGAGGCCCACTGCCCATCAGTCTGCTAGGGAAGGAGGGACAGACTGGAGGGGAGCGGAGGTGAAGGATGGGAGTATGGGGTGAAGGGGAGGTGAGGGGGCACTCGGGGAAGGTCAAACGGCGGTCAAATACAAAACACACACACACACAGTCGAACCAGTCGGGCCCAGCTCGTCCTACATTCCTACTCACCAGAAGACCATTTCCTTTCCACAGACCTCTCCTCTCAGAAAGCGCACACACACACATTCAGAGCTATTTTTGGTGTTCATACAGGAAGAAAACCAGAAGGCATGGGTATGTGGGTGGCAACTCCCACGGTGCCCCGAGCACCCCTCTGCCTCGCCCTGCACAATGGCAGCGCCTGAATCCCGATGAATGAGCAGTCACAACACGGGACGCGCATCACAAACTGGGATCAATGCACAAAGCATCGTCTTCTCCTCTAGACTGGCACCTACCAGAAGACCCCCACTGTCCTTAACACCCCCAGCCACCCATAATCTGACCCCCCCAGCCCTGATGGCTAAAAAATGAAACTGACCTTTGACCTGAAGTCGTTCTCTCTCTCCATGGGCACAGATGACAGCCCACAAATCAGACGTGCCGTGCCAAGCGTGTGTAGGAGATTTCACTTTAGCAGAGCCTTTGGTATCTACACTGTGTTAATCTGGATTACGTGTACCTGAATAATGTGTTCACACTTAATACCCATGTACACACACATTTGTCAACGGTTAAGGTGGAGAATGGAACATTTCTGAAAATTATTTTAGTACACTACACTGTAAAAATTATTGTAATTTTAATAGATTGTAAAAATGCTAAGGTACAAACCTGTTAATTGATAAAAGTCTTTACTACTCTGCAATATATATATATATATATATATATATATATATATATATATATGTGTGTATATATATATATATATAATGTTTTAAGAAAAGCATAATTGGAGTATGCTTTACAAGAAAATGCTATTATTTTTACTTCAAAATTTCACATTTTATTGTTACTAACAAATTATTTGTAATTATTTTCTAAATGAGCAATTTCTGAGTGAATTGCTACACCAATCACACCACTGTGTCTCTACACAATTTTTTCCAGCATCTGGAAAACTGAAACATATCTAACAAGACATTTCATGTATTTTGCAGTATAATACTCTTAAATTTACAGTTTCTGGAAGTGTAAAAGAACAGGATGTCATATAATTTGCTATGGAAAATCATAAATTGGCATTGCCAGAATTCCCTGTGTGACATTACAAATTTGATGCTTTTTTCCACTGAAGTAACATATTACATCTTAAATCTTTATAATATATATATATGTATATATATATATATATATATATATATATATATATATATATATAAAAGTTATTTACATCTGATGTTGTTAAATTATTGCAATATTTTTAGCATGCATGGTGTTTTGTATTTTTGGTGGTTGTCAGTATATTATAAAAGCTAAAGACAGATTTTAGTATTTCACTAGGTTGGTATGTTAACATTAAATCAGTTAATTAATTTATGTAAAATTAGTACAAACTTAATGTTGCAAACATTTTTTTTTCTTTTTTTACAGAAAAGTTCTGGCAACCACAGCTGCTATTTTTTTTAAATATGAATTCCTCATATATATATATTTTTTTTACAATGTACCACACACAAATAAAATTAATAAAAACCTGAAATTAAAGATAGTAACTCAGTTTGTCCCAAAACAACTTGCTGAGTTGATATTTCTCCCAGCGCTGGATGACTCATATTGCGTTGTGTGTGTGTGTGTGTGTTTTAGACAGTAAAAACAAAGGTCTTTTATTGTTCTAGTCTATAAGGAGCAATAGCTCTGTCATTACTAATGTTCAGTGCACACCGACGATGACACCAAATGTCTTTGGAGAAACGGAGGGAAATTTCCACTTCCCGTTCACTAATTGTTGTTTACCTCTGGCTTTCTCCTGCTCTAATACATATCTGTCAGGTGGCATGTGTACAAACGTTATAGGACGCTCTCGTCACCAGCCTAAGTGTGCCGTGTGGACGATTACATAAAGTGCACCCACTCACTCCTCTGCAGGTGGTCTGTTATGCCAGTACACAAACCTGTTGTGTTCCCACTCTGTTATGGCAACATGGCTAGAAAACAAAGGATTTTCTTCACAGAAACTCTCTCCGTCGTCTCAGAGATGCACACCTTTATATACTTGCGAGCAGCACACACACGCCCTCCCAAGCAGACACACAGGAGCCAGTTGCACCATGTATGAAGAAACCCGTTCCACGCCATATAACCTAGACCTGAATCCTCAAACACACAAAACAGCAAAGAAGTCTAAATCCTCTTGTGTGCACAGTGTACATGCACAAACCAAGACGCCGCATGTTGTTGCATTTTGGGTAAAACATCTATTGTACTGACACTCAATCCCATAATGCCTTTTTTCTGGCACATTGCCTCATTTTAAGGAGCTAATTTTGAGAGCAATGCTGAAAGTGGACAGCAGACAGTATAAACAATGACTGCACTAATTTGCACCCCCTCCCAAAAAAACACCATCACCATCAAATCATCAGTGCGAGACAGATAGGGAAGACTAAACTCTGGTGCTAACAGATTTAAACAGCACAGCACGGAGAAAGTTTAAGGTGCTTTATTCTCAGAGAATGAGCCCCCTGCTGTTCAACCAGGAGCCGAAGTACAGGTTGGTGTAAATTTAACTTGGACTACTTTGTTGGCGCTGTTGTCATGTTTACATTTTACATTTGAGTGAGAAAGGAAGCCGACAGAGCAGTTCGGAAGAGTTTTTTGCGCCAGAAACAAACGTAAATAATGAACCCATAGGCCTATTACTTCTCAAACGTGTTCAATTTAGACGTTGCATTTGTTACTGCACATACTTTAAGTAAAATGGCAAAGAAAAGCGGACGATCTTATTTTTTTTTCTATAAGTCTGTAATTATTTATACAAAATAACAAAAGACTATATACAATCCACATACAAAACGTAACATGCAGATATTTAATTCTTGCATGCAAATACCATAAATAATTCTATAAACTGTGCCGGAATGCAATTAGACTAGAAATTGATCGAAATAGTTTAGAAATATGATTCTAACTTCTCAGAAACGCGCTCGAACGCCTGATGTAACCTAAAAATATAATAACTTATTTAAAACGAATCAAAAACGAGAGAAACGTAGTGTTGTTTTACAAACTCATATAAACTAAATAAAACATTTTATAGAAGATTTTCTAGCAAAACTATTTGCAAGAGAAGAACAGTTTTACAACCTCTAATTAATTTACCTCACGAGCATTATAGGTTACTCTCGCGCTTATAAATAAGAAAAGGCTAATGATAAGAATGATTTATAAACCAACTATAAATAATACTTCGATTAAATAATAATTTTAGAAGTTTTATATAAATTCATATTTTAAACTGAAAATGATTAAGGTCACCTATGTCATTATTCCAAACCCCTAATTTAAATAAATAACTTCCACAAGATATGTAGCCAACTTAAAACTTACAACAACAAAAATATATTTTATTATCTGTAAAAATATATATGAACAATAATAAGAATAAGAATAATAAGAAGAAAAATAGCTAGTAGTAGCCTAGTAATAATAACATCATTCATCGTCCCCATAACCCCAAAAACCTCACGTTCCGATTTATTAAAATTAATTTACATGCCCTTAAACCGCCTAATTTACACTCAGGGGAATTAGGCTGTGTTTTTCTCCAAATGCGGACACACACAGTCTAAGAATAAAGGCGATTTAACCTGATGATGTGTTAAAGATGAAACCACACCAGCAAAATAAGACGTCTATTACAAATCAAATATTACTAAATGTGACTAATTTACCTTTAATTTGATTTTTCTTCTACTAGTCGATAAACAGATAAGAAAATGGAACAGGCCTAATCTCTTAGATGTTCGCTTTTGAAAACCGTAGCTGTTATTTTCACTGAGCCAGAATCTCACAAGTGTCATTTCCCGAGAGAAAGACGTCATCCATGTGGCTTTACAGAGCTGAGGTCCTCCGACATCAACACCGACAGGCTCCGGACTCACCTGCGCCACCTGCTGTTCATTCAGTTCTGCATCAGCCCCTCAGAGACCACGCTGCTTTAGTGAACAGACGACCTCTTAGCTAACAAATCAACCACAGATCGATGAAATTAGTTATTTCCCATCTCCTGAAGAAAGAAGACGACATTTTCAAATGGGACTTTGTTTGAGTAAAAGTTGATGCTCCGCCATGAACACACTCCAAAACATATTTTACCCTTCGGCTTCATTAGGGACTCATAAATATTTCAGCCCTCAGAAATCTGGAATGGCAGTTCATCAGGAGTGACAGACCTCTCTTAGCTCTTCTTTTTTGATATTCCCTAATTATCACCCAGACACGATGTTGATTTATTGTTTCCGACAAATGTCACGCGCCCGGATCTTTTGGGCTGCTGATCGACGACGTTATAAATAAGTCTTTCTGAATTACAGTAGGCCTCGTGTAGGCTACTGTCTGTGTTTGATCACTCAGTTCCTCGAGATATCTTCTCACTATAAATTACAGTCAGCGACGACGACAAAACTTTTCCTCTCAAGTCGTAGTAAATTCTCATTAATTTATGTGCGGTTTACTGTAAGAGCAGGCATTGAAGCCAAGTTTTATTTTAAATGATTACTGAGCTCCAACTGTTGCAGATTTATAGATAATGAGCTTGAGGTATAATGAAAAAAATTGATTAAAAATTGAATATGCGTCGTTTATTTTAGGCTTATACGTGGATAACATTAATGTAAATAACTATGCGTGTCTAAATCTTTTATTTTTTATTATTATAATTTTTTATGGTTTGATAATTATTTTGGTGACTTAGCTATTTTAAATTCGTTTGTAATCCGTTCAAATAGTGAAAAATAGAAAAATAATAATAATAATAAAAAAAAAAAATAGCCTATAAAATAGTTAAACAGCACAAAACCGGTATGAACGCCAGATAAATGTAAAAACTTTTACGTTGATGATAGAAAGAAAAAAAACATTTTGATAAGTCTGTGTGAGTGACAGCAAAGTGCAGAATTACTTTATAATTTTACACTCTTTCATTAAGACAGATTGACACCTCAGAGATAGATCTAGGCCTAACGTGAAGCCCAAACTTTCTTTAGGTAATTGCTTCTCCATCACTGCTATCAGGGTTATCATACAGGAGAGATATCATTTTAAGTATTTACCCTCACTATCTGAAAGTGAAAAATCAAGCATAACAGAAGCGCAAAAACGATATAAAAACCCATCAGTCTACTTTATAGTGGAAATTATCTTTAAACGTGTGTCTCATAAAACTAAAAGACTGGCTAATTATTGCCCAAACGGCGATAGAGAGTGCATAACGTTCAATTATTGTCAGACAAAGCACTTACGGCACGGGATTTTTTGTTGAAATGAGGCTAGAATTTACACTTGTCATTCTCCTAACTGCTGAACATGTTCATTTGCAAATATAAATACCATTATTGCTTGTTTGACGCTGTTCCAAAGTCACACAGGATGATAAAAACTATTTTCCGAAATGATCCTGAAGTTTATTTACATATCTAAATGAGAATTGATTCGAGGTCAGCATCCTCCGTTCAAATCAATCATCTGCTAAAGCAGCAAAATGCTTTTTTATTATTCATAACGTTTTATTTTCTCAAAACAAGCACATTCTTGAATATTGGATCAATCATAGGCTAAGCAGTCATTTATAGTAAAAAATACATATATTTATAATAAAATATTTGTTTGTTTTTAATTTTTTCATTCAAAAAATATGTTTTTCGTTGGGCATAAAGTAATATATATATATATATATATATAGGTGTAACATTTAACAGACTGTAAAAAAAAAAAAAAGAAAAAATAAATAGGCATAACGTTCCTGGAAAAACGTCAGCTTTGGCAAAAAATAAAAAATAATAATTAATCAGTGGCTCACTTAAAAATAAAATAAAAAAAAATAAAATAAAAAATATATATATATATATTTGAAAAACGTTTCCCCATCAATAAAGTCACTGTAGCGTAACCGTGCAGGAAGCTATTTTGTTGTCATGTGACAATAAACCAATGAAACAGAGAAGACTCCTTCAGACCCTCCTGACTTTAAGAAAACATTTTGACCTAAACTGGACAAGTGGCAAAAAAAAAATAGTTTAGCAACTTTTACACGTTTACAACACTTTGCATTTTTAAGAGTTTTAAGAGCGAATGGTCAAACGTTTTTCAAAAAGTGTTCAACATGAAAACGAATTTTCTAAAAAGCTTGCACTTGTCATTGACCCTTACACGTTAGGAATAATACTCTTGTGAATTAATAATACAGCATAACTACATAACCAGTCCTGTTTTTGTCTGACTATTTTCTCTTTTAACATAGAAAAGAAAAAGAAACTTAGTAGTACAATATCAGTAAATACAGTGTCCAACATAAACAGAGACAGGGACCCGAAGGCCAGAGAGTTGAAGTGAAGTCGTGATTTCTGTGAGCAGGGGGGCTCGCGAGGGGCGCTGAGAGACCGCGGATGAGGGGACTTGATGTCAAGGACTGTTTTACTCCTTCCCGAGAAAGTGCCGTCGAGAGACTGCTGAAAAACTTTCTGCGCGTCTCGAGTCTGCTGCGCTCGAGAAGAGAAGAGAAGAGAAGAGAAGAGAAGAGAAGAGAAGAGAAGAGAAGAGAAGAGAAGAGAAGAGAAGAGAAGAGAAGAGAAGAGAAGAGAAGAGAAGAGAAGAGAAGAGAAGAGAAGAGAAGAGAAGAGAAATCGCGTTTCACCGGAGGAGCAAAGTGCTTCTGTTGTTTGGAAAGTGTGGTCCATCATCCACATAGCTCGCCTTGAAACGGACATCAACAACTTAAAATCAGCACAAGTCGCACTGACTCAGCTATACTTTATAATTGGTGAGGTCTGTTTATTCAATATGACTATATAATCCTGTTGGTGAGGGAGATCATTTATGAATAGCAATAGTGTAGTTTGTTTCTTGACACAGGAAATCTTTGCTGATCCTCTCTCATTTAAAGTTTGGGGTTTATGGCCTGCTGATTAGTGAAGCCTATAAGTGTCCTCAAATTCATAATTAATATATATCTATGACAGGCCGCTATTTTATATATTATGTATTTATTTTATATGTATTTAGATTTTATTCTTTAACCTTCACCAGAGTTAATATGAGATCACATAAGAAATATTTCCTTTATTTGTAGAAACATTTTAAAATGTATTATGTAGGTATATAAACTTTCATTTAATTGAATTTCTGTATTTTCTGTTTATAGAAAATAATAAAATTATAAAAAAAAAACACATGATACTTAAAGTGGAAATTAAAATTGCTTCCCAAAAAAAGTATTTGTACTAAATGTGTATGTTACTATAGTAATTTACTTTGTTTTACACTCAACTTGTAATCCCCCCCCCCCCCCCCCCTCTTTTTATACGAAGTTTAAAGAAGACAAGGCAATCAAAGATGCCGACTATCTTTCTAAAACACATTTCTCTTTCATGTCTATATATAAACATCTCTGTAAGTCACCGTGTATGGCGCTTGTTCTTTCACAATGTTCAATAATGCAGAAGTCAAACAGTCTTGTGATTTATAATGTTGACAATGAAAAAGAAAGCTGAATTTGAGGGGTGTATCCTCCGACTCCAGGCAGGTATGGGCAAGTGATAGATCTTTTTCCTCCAACTTAACTTAACTGGTATTAGCAACATCAATGAACGGTAAAATATTCTGCAGGCAAAGACTACAATCCATCTGTATAAACCAAATGTTACTGAAACGCCATCTAAAAGCTAATAAATGTTCCTGTTCCACAAAGAACTGAGTCGTCTTTGAGATCTGAGATTACTTTTGGCTTATATCGGAGGTACAACTTTCTGGAGCCATGCAGCTGAGAGCCGAACTGAATCAAAGATACACGGCCTGCACCCTTTTGTGAAGCGTTTGGACTCGGAGTACAGAGCGTGGACATTCACTGCACACTGTGAATGCTGGCTTCTCTGAATGGCATTAGAGCTGAGCTCGGCTGAATGACTGACAGTATTTTACTGGGTTAGCTTGATGCATGGTACCATGGAGAGCAACAATCTTCAACTGAGATCACATTTAAGGTATGGATTGCCCATTAGGGTGGATTCTCACTAATGTAAACACATATTCCAGACCTTAGGAACAGACAGTTTTGTGAATGTGTATCATGCACAAGAGAGTGTTCACGGGACCATATACAGTAGATCCAAGTGTTTCAGCTTTTTGCACTTAACTGGCTATTTAACACACAAATAAAATAATATTAGAGTTTTTTTTTTTTTTTATAACTACATGCACACACACACACATATACATATATATATATATATATATATATATATATATATATATATATATATATATATGATACATAGTATTAATAAATGTCTATAATAATATATGATGAATAATATATGAGATATGTTTATTAAAATCATATATTACTTAGAAATTTATAAAACAATACAAACAGAAATATCTAAATAAATGTATAAATAATATAAATACGACAATACGATTTATGGCATTTATCATTCAAACTATTTATATTTTCAAATACATATAGAAATGTCTAAATACCTATATCCATCATATTTACTTATGTTAATGCATTTATCATAGTTATATGATATATCAAATTTAATATAAATATCAGACATGTAAAATAATATAAATATGATCGATTATATATATGTATATTGTAAAATCATATTTATCATATTGTTATTTATTATGTGTATCTGTCTGTCTGTGTGTGTGTATATACACAGATTTTATGTTACAGTCATATATTATTTATACACTATATATAAATAAAATAATTTAAATATGATAATGTGTGTTCATATATAAACCTCTCTTCGTGTGTGTGTGTGTGTGTGTGTGTGTGTGTGTATAATCAATATACATATATAATAAAATGATACATCCATACATACCAACCCACACACACACACACACACACATATATATATATATATATATATATATATATATATATATATGTGTGTGTGTGTGTGTGTGTGTGTGTGTGTGTGTGTGTGTGTATATGTATGTATATGCATACATATATACACACATATACACACACACACATATATATATATATATATATACTATTTATATCATACAATTTATTATACTCATTATTTATGATAGTGATGAAAGTGTATTTACCATATTCACTTTAGTCATGAAAATGTGGGACATTTGCATTTATACATGTGTTTTTCCAGCTAGTTGCTTTGACTGCAATTATTTGTTTATATTTCTAAACTGCATGGTAATGTCGGTTTCAGTTTCAACATTTGATATCCACATTGCTAATTCAATTTACATGAAGTTAAACTCAGACTTCAAAAGGACATCAGCCAAACCCCTCAGCCAAAAACAAACTTCCACCTGCACTCAGACAATAACTTCAACAAGCTCACCTTCTGTCACCACTCTCAACAAATAAAAACCAGCAAAGGAGGCAAAGAGAGGCTCCGTGGTCATATTAAATGGGATGATTCAGTTAGCCCCCCGCCATCTCCCCTTGAAATGGTGCGATTCCACCTGAGAGTGTGGTGATTTGGGTCTAATTACCCACCTATGATGGGAAGGGGGGGGGTCAACATCTGTGCTAGTCTATGCTGAGCTACAGCCACCGACATCTTGGGGCTTTATGGTTCCACTCACATCTGTTTACGAGTATTTTTCATGAGTCTTTCACCCCAGCTGTGAACTTCTCATCTCACTTCGTCAAAGCTGATTTTCCTCTCTCACGCATCATATTATTCACCTTGCTCTTCATCGAGCTGCTCGAGAGGAAGGAGGAAGTCTCATATGTGCATTAGCTGTGATGAAGCCATTAGCAGAAGCTCACACTGTTTCCACACAGACACAAAGTCATCACGGATACCCGAGATAAATCGCATAAACCCATTCATTGTTTTTTACAGGCAATGTTTTTCTATAATAATCTCATTAACACACTGAACATACAATTTGGCCCAATAAACGTTCCCTTATTTGTGGATTTCAACTTTTGTGGTCACAATTTTGCTATGCGTAAACACATTACAGCACTTCCATTTCTCTCTCTCACGCTTTTCTCGGATGTGAGAGAGACCTATTAAATAAAAAGCTCTGTTTCCAAATTTTTCCTGAGAAGAATCACAGCATACATATACATACCAATTCCCAATATTGCACAGACATTGACGTGTACAATTGTCAAGGGTTCACTAACTTTATCTTGTCGCCCTTTGTTATACGAAGTTAGAAAGTGGTTAACGCAGTGGCTCAGCCAAACAGTGTCAGACTCAAAATGACATGCTATTATGAAGCTTCGAGAGCTGGCCTCACATTTGGGCGTTTCATCTTTATGACCATCTAGGGAGTAAGTGCGAGAGAAAGACAGACGGATTAAGCTGTGCACTTTCCTTTCGGGCTCTGGGTGTGTTCTTAAAATGGACGGAAAGCATGTGTCTGTGTAAATGAGAGAGAGAGTGAGTCAGTCAGACAGAGGAGAAGAAACAGCACAGCATGATGAAATGTTTGTGTCTTGGCTTGCTAATTATGCCTCGCCGAGAAAAACTTTCCGCTCTTGTCCTTTCAGCGCCCGCCTCTGCCCAAAACCGTTCCCAGCCAAATGAGTTTCCACACATTTGGTAATTTAAGGCTGATTTCAACTTTTTTTGTTGTTTGTTTAAACTATGGAAAACCAGGCTCTCTTTTCATACACTGCTAATTTCTCCATGCCATACTTTCCACAAAGGCCCTTTCAAAATCCAAAGAGGAATAAAACCTCTCCACACGTATAAATTACAATGAATCCATAGTGTTCCCAGAGTGTAAATACGTCCCCACATCTTTAAACCCCTGAACATAAATAAGGGATTTGGGCGTAAACCGTTAAAAATAAATGTAAAGAAAAGATTTAGTGTGATTCGACATCCTGTAATATTCCATTTTAGAATGGCCTGTTCTGAAACAAGACAATGATAATGACGCTAACACTCTTTAGCTATAAAAACATCAACACTGCCTGTTTGAGGACAGAAGATTTCAAGAGCACCGCTGGAGTTGTAACGCACTATTATCAACGTTTGCACAGTCTGTTGCAGAGAGCGGTTGTCTGTTCATCTTCCATAATGCCTTTACATCATCCATGCAATTATACCACTATATAGTCTTCAAATATTGGTTGATTAAAGTTGAACGTATCCATATGAATGTTTTTTTTTGTTTTTGTTTTAAACACTCAAAGCAGCTTTACAGAAAATAATAATGTTGCATTATATGTCATAGATTATAGTTGCAATTAGAGCTGGGCAATAATATAGTTACATTTTGCGACAAAATGTATGATAATTGATATATATATATATATATATACATACACACAAATACATACATACATACATACATACATGATATATTATTGATATATATATATATATATATACTGTTTATATATACACACACACACACACACACACACACACACACACATACATACATACATACATACACACAAATACATACATACATACATGATATATATATATATATATCAAATTCTCTTGCCTGATTTTAATTTGTCGCAAAATTTTACGGTAACATTTTACAATAAGGTGTCACTTGCTGTAGAAGTATTGTTCATTCTTAGTTCATGTTTACTAATGTTGTTAACTAATGAACCTTATTGTAAAGTACTACCAATGTTACTTATCTCCCTAAACTTTATGTATGTGGATAAAGTTAGGCATACTTTTACATCCAACTTTATATAAAGAGCTGGGCAATAATATAGTTATAATTTTTGATGAAAAAAAAGCAGGCAGTTAAGATTTGGTTTATACAGTATTATGTATGGCTTTACGCAAGTAAACTGTATGAATGCAGGTAAATTCAGACAATTATATATCCAAATGGATGATAATATAGTTACACTGTGCAACAAATTAAAAAGTCAGTTTAGACTGGCAATACAGCTAATATTGCTTTACATGAGTGTACTTTATGTATGCAGATAAAGTTGAATATAATATATAACCAACTTTATATACAGAGATTTGCAATAATACAGTTTACATTTTGTGACAATAGAAACAGGAAGTTGAGATTTGCTATATAATATATATTGCTTTACACAAGTTCACAGTATGTATGCAGATAAACTTTCTATAGAGATATGCAATAATACAGTTCCCATTTTTCAATATATAAACAATCACAGCCAAGAATATATAGTACTGCTTTAGGTGATTATACTGTATGTATGCAAGTAAAGTAGAGTGTACTCTATATATAATTTTTTAAATTTTGCTTTATACTTTAGTATATATTTTTCGATGATATAACAATCAATTAGTGGAGATTTGCTATATAGTACATACTGCTTAAAGTGAGTGCACTGTACGTATATGAAAATCACAGCACAGTGTGGTCCAAATATATGCACTCGTGTATTAACTTCCAGATTATTTATGATCAGACATGAATCTGTGGCTTTCTAAAGAATGAATACACACCAAATCTCCTTGTGACAATGTTTGTACAAAGAAAAAAATCTTAACTGCATATAAAATGTCTTATTTAAAATCTAAAAATGCCAACAAAGTGTTTGCCGGGTAAAGTAATAAAAAATGGGATGTGAAAGAACAATCCCAACAAGGATTTGTCTACAAGTTTGCATGGGTGTGTGTTTGTGTGTGTGACAGAAAAAAAAAAAAAAACACAAGAGAAAGGACGGCAAAGAAAGGAAGAGGAATTTACGATCGCGTATTGAAGGAGAGATGGGGGAAGGAGAGATTGCATCTCGTTGCTGTGCTGTTGTCTTTTCCCTTCAGCCATTTTTAATGCGTCTGCTAGTGGCTGTTTTCCCAGAGTTCAGGAGAGGTGTGAGTTTGTGTGTGTGTGTGTGTGTGTGTGTGTGTGAGAGAGAGAGAGAGAGAGAGAGGGGGGGGGGAGGCAGTTCTCGGTGGGGAGCCAATTAGAGGATCTGGAAAGACGTGTGACATTGTCCAGCAAAAGGAAGTACAGCTGCCTGACTTCTGACCTCAGACTGGGTCATTTTGCACCGAAAGCATTCCCTGTGGACAACGTCACAGCCACACTTATTTAAATATAAGCTATTATTAAAAGCATAACATTTTACTGCTACAAATGTGTACTTGTTAAATAGTGTGTTGTTCCTGTTACACTGTGTAAATTCAGTCATTTAGGATAAATCTGATGCCTTTATGCATGATCTTACACCATTTCTACACTGCAAGAAGCGTTTGGGTTAGGGTTAGTAAAAATACAATAAAATATTGTTTAGACAGGCTATATAGATTGGCTGTATAAACACACAATTGGCAAGGGCTGTTTTAAGATAGCAAAAACTTTACATTGGATTTACAACTGCTACTTTAAAAAAAACTACTTAAAAAGATATAAGAATAGGGATGCATGATATATCTGTACTATATTGGATATCAGATGATATTAAACTATTTAATTCATTAATATCGGCCAATATTCAGAATTTAATTGTGCATGCTTATTTCCTCTATATTTACATTATTTTTGCAATTATCTAACACATTTAATATTTAAATGTAATACTTAAGAGTAATTTTAGCACATTTCAAAATGAATATCCCTTTTTTTCATCCTATACATTATAATGTCTAATGCTAGAATTCACTCAGAGGAGAGAACTGGCCCTCCGACTGAGCCTGGTTTCTCCAGGTTTTTTTCTCCATTCTGTCACCGATGGAGTTTTGGTTCCTTGCCGCTGTCGCCTCTGGCTTGCTTAGTTGGGGACACTTCATTTCCAGCGATATCGTCGACCTGATTGCAAAGACACTATTTAAACTGAACTGAGCTGGATGATGACATCACTGAATTCAATAATGAAATGCCTTTAACTGAAAATCTTTTCATTTTACATTATTGACACACTATTTTCCTTTTTTGATATTGTTGCCCTATATAAATAAAGGTGACTTGACTTGACTCAGCATTTAAAATTCAGTTTTCAGCAGTTTATATTTTTCTGTATTTAAACAAAACAGCACACAAAGAATATTAATATCTGCAGTTTATCATTTTTCAAAAAACAATTCTCAATATATAATGATATCATGTCACATCCTAATCACTGCAACGTCACATGGTAAAAACACGAAGAAAAAGAAAAGACAAAAAAAGAATAAATAAACACGGCCTCTCAAAGATCAGTGGGCCGACTCTTGTGCCAGGTGAGCGATGTCTGTTCAGCAGCTGATCTCAGAGAGACTGCCTCTGGTCTTTGAGCCACTGTTGATATATTTTTACAATCGTTTCAAATGAAGAGGCACACAGACGTCTGAGAGTAATTGCTGCAATAAATAACATGGAGTAATTTGGATAGAAATGCTCCGTTTCAGTCCTGATCCTCTTTTCATGCGTTCCTGATTCTCTCTCCATGGTGCGAGTGTGTGTGAGCGAGTCGGAGTGATTTAGTGTGTTTGTGTGTGCTTTTTTAATTCCTCCTGAATAGTTGATTCGGCTGAGGCGAGCTCAGCATCAGCTGGCTGCTCTCTCTGTGTGTGTGTGTAGGCCGATGGTGATTGTGATAGTGATTGTGTTTCTGGTTACTCGTGTGAATGGGATGACCATAAATCTGTAGGCAGAGATTTAGGGAGCTCTCGGCCCAGTGCCGAGCATGGTCAGAGGGGAGCTTTTTCTCTTACACACACACACTCTTACCCAATCCGCCAGGCCGTAAATTCTTTTCAGCGTCCCAATCAAACGTAGCAAGCTTGGCTAAACTCCAATTCTCTTTCTTTCACATTCTCCGCCCCCATTTCTTATGTCTCGCTAAAACACAGTTTGTGAACGTGTGTACAGATTCTACTCAAACACTATGAAGCAAAGCCCATAAGCCCGTTTACACACATTCAGCACATTCACAGCGCATTACACTTCATTTCATCACACATATTTTCATTCTGTATGAAAAACCCAACTTCTGCGAAAGCCACTGGTGAAATACTGGATTAAATACAAATGGGCATGTTTAATATGCTTATGACTCACTAATTGTATGATAAATTGATTTGTGTTCTTTTTGTGTGTTAAATAGACACGTAAAAATACAGAATTTCAGTTAAGCGGCTTTCTAACTTTTCTAAAGCAGAAAAGTTTCAATTCACTACTGTTGTAAACTGCAAAACCAAGATTTGACTAAACATCTGATGAAAAATATCTGTTTATATGCTGATTTGAGTAATATTTTGTAGAAAAGGTCCAAAAAACTAAAGTTTTTCCATCTGTAAACTACTTTTGTAATTGAAAACCAGGGCCTTCTGTATTCTCCCGCAGGCATCAGTAGTCCAACCTGTATAATTATCGATCAAGCTCGGAGAGGGGAGACCAAGTGACCTCTCCTTCAATCTGATTACATGGACACTTCATTTAAACTCAGAGTGTGGAATGATTTGGTTTTCTGTTTCCATTAGAAGAGACTAATGTCCTTTTTTGGCATCCCACAATTCCTCATGGCTGCATCCTGGGGACACCCTTCCTAATGAATTAAATTTCCCCATTAAGATCTGTTACGTACAGTATGGTCATTTTCAAAGGCACCAATTTAACTCTTTGCTACATACAAAGTATATTAACTTGATTATTTTAAACGGCAAAAAAACTATTTTTTGTACCTTTAATACAATTACTCACTTCTGGAAATTATCTCTATGTCATACGCTAAAGTCATGATTTATAGCAAGTTATCACAATTGTAATGTAGGGTTTTTTCTCACACAAGCAAAATGACAGAAATATCACACAGACAGTAAAACTTACAAGTAATTGTGTTGTGATTTAACATTAGTAATTATGATACATTAAAATTATCAATGGTAACAAATTGTAAACAAATAAATAGATTAGTAATAATAATAATAGTTATTATTATTATTAGTAGTAGTAGTAGTAGTAGCAGCAGTATTGTTGTTATTTTATTATTATTATTACTATTCATAATAACAAAAACAGTAGTAATAAAGTTATCACATAATTGTAATGTTTTAAATAATAAAACATCACAGACTGTAAAACTATGTACTCAGATGTAATGGTTTTGTGTAATTTCACATTTAAACAAGGAAAATATTATTGTGGCTATTAATCATAAAAACGATAATTATTAAATTAAATAATTTTACCAAAAACGAAAAATGAAAAATGAAACAACAGTTATTATTAATAACAACATCAACAACAAAATCAGTAGTAATTATGATAATAAATTCAAATAAATAAATTTAATAATAAACTAATTCCTATTAAAAAATAAAAAAGTTATATATATATATATATTTATATATATATACACAATTATATATATATATATATATATTTTATAATTTAGAATAATGATATTATTATTGATAATAGAGAGAATAAACAAAATAATGATAATAATAATAATAATACATTTATAATAATAAATTCAATACTTACTGAATTAATTTTAGGATTTAAATTGAATATACATGTAAACATTAACTTCAAACCAGTAGCAGCACTGATACATTTTAGAATATACTACTACATTTAAATACATACTACATTTCAGAATGGATGTTTTAGCATTACTTTATTTTTCACTTTCGTTTTGTTCCTTTGCACATCCTCTCTTTAATGTTATACAAATCTTTTGCCATGTTATCATCTACAAATCATCTCCCTCTCCTCACCCGAATATCTGCCCGATCCTCCCTATACAGCGTTTCCTCTGACGGCGTTTCGCGTGTATGTGTGTGACAGCAGCCACCTCCATTAATGAGGAGAGATGTGTGTGGGGTGGCCCCATCAGCCGGATCACATGTCCCTAATGAGCAACCTGGTCGTTGCTCCCAACCCCCCACCCCCACCCCACCACCCCCGCGGCCTTCTGTTTCACCTCACCAGCAGAGTTCATCCAGGGGTCACGGCCCTGCCTCGCACTTCCTGTGAGATGACAACTAACCAACTAAAGGTTGCTGGAAGACGAATAGAGACAGACCGAAAGAGAAAGATAAGAGTACTTACCTCAGGGCTGGATTTGAAATTAAAAAAGTGAAGGGAGAGTGAAAATAGGAGAGAAGGAATGGTATAAAGTGATAAGGAGAGGCTCGGGGATCAAGGATGAAAAAGAAGGCAAACCTTAAGTAGGAGTGAAGGAGGGGATCATATCTGATCTATAAAAATGAGGGTACAAAGAGGCTAGTATGAAGAAGGGTGGTTTCCACATCCTCTCCTGAACTGTAAATCACATCCTGTGTACACACAGACTGTACATGCACACGAATGCACCATATTTCAGTTTCAGAGCATGAATAGGATTTTTTTTTTTCTGCTGTCGAAGCAATGGAGTACAACCTGTGAACATTTACTGCTCTTTTAACAAAGACAAATAATAAAAACAGAGATATGACAGGTTCAGGATTCTGATTGGTCAATACATTTCAAAAACACAGTATAGTAAGTTTATCACTACAGAGCAGTTTACTTAGATAACAGACTAACTTCTTGCTAGATTACAACCATATCTTCCTGTGAGTCACACTGGAGGAAAATCATATGTATAAATGTAATTGTAATTGTATCCAAAAATGCAATTGTATACATAAATGTAAACTTAAATGTACCCTAATAATATACATAAGCGCATGTGATATCTATATATATCTATATCTATATCTATCTATCTATCTATATCTATATATATATATATATATAAATGCATGAAATGACAACTTAGATGTACGCACACATTACCCCCGTAAGATTCATAGTAAATCATAATAAATTAAAATGGCATGTCTTGAAAGTGCAGGAAATTGCTTGCCAGATCAGTGTTTAATAGAAATAGAGATGCACTGATATAAAAATGCTGGGCAATACCAGTGATTATGTTCATGTTGTGGCCAATTTTAAAATTCGCTACTTCTAATTCTATTCTATTTTGTTATTATAAATCATTTACGACAAATATTCTTGTGTGACTTTAAATGTTACAAGTGAATTTAGGAATGATTGCATTGTAAAGTACAGTATGAGAACCAGATACCATCGAGGGGTGAGAACCAGAAGGGCGTAAGTGACATTTCACCAACTTTACAGGAGAGCCAACACAAAGATTTTACCATAGTTTGATCTGACTTTGTGTACTGATTTCAATTGTTTATAATACAAATTTGTACGCTTATGGATGACAGTACTTCTGCCAGTAGAAAGAGCTCATTAAGAGCTTTCATTTGATATATATATATATATATATATATATATATATATATCCATTTAACCAAAAGTGTCACTTATGTACATATAAATACAAACACATATAGTATATATTTTGAAAATATGTACATGTAAATATATTTATATATTCATATTATTATATTTGATATTATATATAAATATATTGAATACAAAAACAACATATTTTTCATAAATACATGCATGTGTTTGTATTTATATATACATAATAAATATACATCGTACACACTCATATATTATGCAAACTTTTATTTTGGATACGATTAATCGCGATTAATTGTTTGACAGCACTACTTTAAAATGTTTTAATTGTAATGATTATATTTAATAGCGTTGTGTTTTTATTGAAAACTTATTTTTTTTAGATGAACTGAGTGTTGGATGACACTGGCACAATTAAATATTAAATATCACATCAATACCAAAAAATATATGTAATAATAATAATTATATATATTTATTTATTTTTTGTTTTTGGGTGACAGTTGTGGCTAAACTTCCAGACACTTACCCCCGGTTTCACAGACAAGGCTTAGTCCGAGGCTAAAATGCAAGTCTGAGCTGTTTCAAATGAAAGAAACTTGCACTGACTGATCTTAAAATATATCAGTGTCTTTGTTTTGTCTCAGAATGCACAACAGTAATCTTTTTTTTTCTTCTTCTAAGCATGTTTATAAAAATGACTTAAATGTCCTAATTGAACTACGGCCTAATCCTGGCTTAGTCTAAACCCTGTCTGTAAAACCATGCCTTATTGTAGTAGCAATCATCGATGGCATAAGCAGCTACAGTATTTCGACAAATTTGTTTCTCCGTGTGTCACCCAACAAAAATTGTAATATTTCAGATGAATTCAACCTACAGAAATGCCAATTCACTACATCACAACAACCCAAAATATCCAGTTCACGTGGACGAGGACCGCTCACGTCCTTGAGCCGCCGCATTAGCCCACGCTATATGCTAATGTCGTCATCCCTCACGCTTCCTCCTGTGCAGCTCACATACCTCTGTCTTCCCCATCCAAACCTGACTACTTCCCCACTGCACACACACTTCCCTCAGCTGAATTTCAATTGGGTGGAACAGCTGAATTTGTAACAGCGGCGACAGTAATGCTAATGGCGGGTAATAATGGCCGCCTCGGACACGTCAGCATTAGTGAGGGCGCTAGCTGAAATATAGACAGCGACGAAGCTCTAAATCTGCTTAGCATCGATTTTACTGTTTTGATGAAAATGCACACTGGACCTAGAGGGCTCTCTTAAATCAATTGCGTTCCTCAGAGTGGGACCCCGCGGCAATTTGACGGACAGGCGGCGCAGCGAGTCTCCAGACGGCCTAATCGCGACGCCAGCGGTGTTCATGTTACACGCAGATATTGTGTATGTATTGAACGCTGCGTGTTTACCTGGTCTAAGTGATGAGCGTGAGAAGGTGGGGAGAGTCGGGACTCGGCGTTTGGGTTCAGGGGAAGCGTAACAGACAGGAAGACGGCCCGACTGAGAGAGTGCCCACAATTATCTGACCATAGGAGTTGTACAATTATGAGTGAAATATGGTAATTGCCCCGGCCAAAAAAGATTTCCAAGTGATTTATGGTTATGGAAAGCATTTTTTTAGTGATTCAGACATTTGAGCGCCCATACGCTGTGAGTGCTAAGGGTTTATTTGTACCCCGGTAGAGAGACAGGCTCGTGACCTTGAAGTTACCCTTCCGTGTCAGTGACCTCCGGGTGACCTCCGCGGGAAGGATAGATGAGCTTCCGTGAAAGAAGGGAGTGAGAGGAACGTCAGAGAGAGGAGCGCGTAACGGCGTGCAGACGCCATTGTCTCCATAACTCCCCTCTCACCCACTTCATCTCACTCCACACACACACTTACACACACTTTTACAGTTTATACCTGAAGACATTTAACCAGCTCATTAATTTTAACTAGAGTTGTAAAGGGCACATTTTTAGTGTCTAGTGTTACAAAAAGACATACGCTGCCTACTGTCTAAATATTGTATCAAATGGCTGTGTGACTCACGGGGGAATTATACAGCCCATCTAAAAAGTACAAGACGCGGAGGTCTGTCTCACACACACACACTTTACTGTCACAGCAGCTTTGTGTAGCGTCACAAAGGAGATAGACTGTTAAGGTTTGTTGAATGTGGTAGTCGTACAGGTACAATGACAAACTGTTTGTCCGAAAACACACACGTGTAGGTTTTATCTGAGCATTTAAAGAATTATTTAATGGAGAGCAAATGGGGGAAAAAAGTCCCAAGTCATTGCACAACTTAAGGTCTCAATAATGTCTCAAACTGTGCTTAGATTTGCCAAGGGAAAAAAGTATATATATATATATATATATATATATATATATATAAAAGTATATATATATATAAAACTACTGTTTAAAATTATTTTTACTGTTAATATTAATTTGATCTATCTATACTCTCTTGACCAAGTCACAACTGTCGTCTTTCTGTTTTTTGTTTTTGTTTTTTAAATAAATACTCCTGTATATTTACTGAAACTTCTGTATATTTACTATATATGAAATACTTTTTTATTGGAGAAAATATAAAATATTAAATCTGTTAAATATAAAAAAATAGCATTAAAGTAAAATATAATTAAATTAATATATAATAATTGTGTGTGTGTGTGTGTGTGTGTGTGTGTGTGTTGTCTATATTAAGTACTCTTTAATTGGAGAAAATATAATATATTATATTAATAAATAATTAGATTAAAACAAAATCTATTTAATCTAATGTATTAATTAATTCAATTTATATACATAATAATATATATAAATTGAATTAATGTGTGTGTGTGTGTGTGTGTGTGCTTGGTTTTGTGACATATGAGGACACAAATTTGTATAATAACGTGCGTATGACAGAGGTATTACAAGGAGAAGGTGACTTATGAGGACATTTCCCCATGTCCCCACTTTTCAAAAAGCTTATAAATCATACAGAATTAGTTTTTTGTACCCCCCCCCCAAAAAAAAAATATATATATATACTACCGGACTATAAAAGACCAACCAAAAATTTCCTTTCCTTTTGGTCACAAATTTCATTATTGGAAGCAAATTTCCAAATTATTAAATTAAGTCTTTTCTTTTCCTTTTCTCTACATCTAAAAAAACTCAAGTTTTTATTCGCTTTATCCTTTTTTAAATGAAACGAGCTGATATTTAGTTGACATTTTGAAGATACCATCATTTGCTCCTGTGCTGATAAACAGTGCTATTTTAAAGCGTGTGAGTCTGTGGTTGCGTCTAACCATGATGTTAAATCACTTCACGTCCCCTGACTAGCCTCTGATTGACTTGAAGCTCAATTAGAGACGATGCCGTTAGTCCCCTGAGTGGGTTTATGTAAATCAGAGCCTCAGATGCTGACAGCACACTATGTATGCGTGTGTGTTGGGGGGTTGAGTAGGTGTGCAAATCAAGTGGTGTGCCAGCATGAGTGGTCTAATTAATCAGGGATTGTGTGTGTGTGTGTGTGTGTGTGTGTGTGTGTGTGTGCATGTGTGAACCTCACTGACAACTCGGTGTATATACAGTATGTGTTTGTGTGTGTGCGAGTGTGTTTCAATATGAACATCCTAATTATCTTTGTCCTCTGCTTCTGTGAGTCTAAGTGTGCATGTTGGCTTGTTTTCTTAATGTCTAGTCGCTTTCATTGCAGATCTATCTCAAAGTGGCTACTTCTGTTGTTGATACAGAAAATTATAATTTCTTTTTAACTATTCGTTATAAAATCCAGCTCATTCATTAAGTTATTTTGCTACACTGTTTATGTGTCTGATTCACCAAAAAGTACCACTTCACAAGAGTCATTAGCCATTATGCCATTATTTCATGACACGCTGTCTTTTTATTGCATTGCATGCTGTATAGACACAGTAAACTACATTCACAACTCATGATTCGCAAATATGATTTATTTTGCCGTGGCGCTGAAGATTCAGCAGCGGTAGTATAGAAACGCAATGCTACAAATCCAGCCTTAAACGCTGAAACTCTTGTCCACACTTCATTCAACATATCCACAAAACTCATTACTTGATATTGACTGGGATTCATCATATGAACACTCTGACCTCCAACCAGTTGCTGAATATATGAAGGACATTTGTTATGATGTGAAAACCACACAATGCTGACTGCAAATTTAGCAATAAGATTAGTGGCAAAAAGGTAAACACATTAAAACCATTACTCCTTATCATTATGTTTAGTATGATCCAAACAAAGTTATAATGATTGCAATATCTTCTGCAAAAAGCCATTTTTATATCAAAAATTTAGGACACGCAGCATTGTAAAACTGTGCAGTAAACATGAGGCTAATGTGCTAATCTGATTGCTCCATTTGAGTTGAATCAGCATAGCGCCCTCTACTGATGGCTGCGTCCAAAATCACATACTCTCTATGTATGTCTTTCAGTGTCTGTAAAAAAGATTGTTCTATATAGTATGAGTGTGTACAGATGCACTACATTCATCATGTTGTCTTTGTCACCAATTGCGTTACTTCACTGCCATTCGCAAATCCTCTCCCGTGGCCTCATGGGATAGTAAAGTATCCATTTTGTGCGCATTTAAGATTCTCACCAGAAACAGTATAGGTCATCCAGGGACTTTTTCTTTACTGTTTTAATTCGAACGTACTTTACTGTTCACATACTGCCTCCTATAATGTAGGGAAGTCTGCGATTTCGGGTGCAGCCTGTAGCTGTTGCGAATTTAACGTTGCGATGTTAATGTTGCGAATTAAACTTGTGTGCAAAACTGGAATTTTGCATAACATTTGCAAATAAGCACCATTTCCATCCAACGAGTCAACGAGAACAAAAATCGTCACTTCGTGGTAAACTGCCACTAAATATTACTAAGAAAAGTAGGAGAAGCCACCTAATATAATAATGTTCATATATAATAAATTACCAGTAGAAGCTGATGCCTACTGTTTGGGACGCAGTCGTGTAAGACAGTTATTATACAGAAATACTTTGATAACAGACTTTGCTCAGGCATCTCAGAATGTCCAGAATAACATTACAGATGCTGTGCAACAAGATCGGTCCGCTGGTTTGTCAAATTATGCCATCCCATCGTGCAAAGTCACACAACGGTTTTGATGTGCATGGACAAATTTATTCGGTAAATGTGTTTCCATCTCCCATTATTCGGAAATCTTTTTCGCACAAGTCAAAAACCATGTCAAGCGAGTGTAAAAACTTTTTTGGCAAATGAAGGTATATTTTTGTTTTTTGAAATTTGGCGTTGCCATCGCTCATTTCTGAAGTGATACTTCAAAATACACATAGCCAGTGTCTCCCATGATTCTGATGTTACGAAACTGGTGAAATTGAAAAAAGTTCAAATCTGCCATGTTATAGCATCAATGTTGAAGTAGATTATGCATTCATTTTAAAAAAATATATATTACAGCGCAGTTTTGGCATGGTAGCTAAATGTAACCTATGCACTTCTTTTTTTATAGAGTTCTAAATAAATAACACAATAAACAAGAAATAAGAGTTTATTCAATTGTGTGGTGTTGCCGTTTGATAATTTTAAGAGACTGATTTTTATTTTATTTTTTAATCTAGAAGCATTTTACGGGATGTCTTCAAATGCATGTTCACATATTGGACGGCACTCGTATTAATGTTTTCAACGCAAACCATATTTCAGCAGCATTACGACCACTGGAACTAGTCTAAACAAATAGCCATATTACAGTGGAAATTGAAACCCCTGCAGAGCACACACACACCTGTCACCTTGACACAAACCCACCTCACCAGTTAACGCAGATAACTAGGCCGATTCCCATGTTTTTTAATGCACTCTCTGAGACTGAAGTGCCTCCTGGCCTGCCAATTAAAAACCCAATAACAGCCTATTAAATAATACATGGGCATTATTTAGTGGCACAATTAAACAATGCGCAGTGGTATAAATCCAGATGGGCAAAGCTGCCGACACCGCCAACCTTTCATTTAGATAGCTGAGCTGGAGCGCAGGGTCCTAAAGCTGGCCTCACATTGAATGCCAATAGTGACCAGACATATGCCCGTTTAAAACGCTGTAAAACCCTGGCCCTTTTTAATGGGGCGTTCCGGGGCCCGAATGATAGATGGAGAGAGAGATGATTAATCTTTTTTTTCTCCTCGCTTTTATTTTACAGGGGCCAATAAAGGTGTCTGTCATAAATTGTTTGGAGATCCCGCACTCTCGGATGCTCGGCAATAATGAAGCACCAGAGTACAAGCCGAATAAATCTCACCCACACGCACACAAACAGACCCCCAAAGTCCCGCTGTGATGTAACAGCGGCGAGATATGAGCCAGCATATTTACACATTAATTTTGCTGCTGAATGAAGCTGTAGACTGACAACAGATTTACACGGTAACACAGAGTTTATCATCAAACGACCCAGTTCTGCTGCTACACACACGCAAAACTATTTTTCCAACACTATAGCACTTATTCTCGCTATGAACCCGATAAAGACTTCTGGCCACAACAACACGTACCCCTCATGAATCACTCGAGTGTGTTTCTACTGAATGTACAACAAAATACTAATAACCATCAAAACTCAGGTTATTATACTGCAATGCAAAGGAAAAATGTGGAAACATCTGCAAAGAAAACAGGTCTCAGGGTTTTCCATACTTTATGCTAAATATGAATAATAATAATATAATAGAAAAAATAAAATGTATTTTAAATGTGCAAAAAACTATTTTGGGCTGAAAATACGAATTGTTTTTTGACTGATGGTGATGATTTCCAATCAGTATTTAGAATGAATTTTGAAATTATTTATTACTATTATTATTGTTATTGTTGTTTAAATGTAATATAAAATTATATAATTTATTATTATATATTTAAATATTTAATTTTAAAACTCATAAAAAACACATTTATGACATTTTACACATCATACATTTTAAATATAATAATAATAGTTATCATGATCTAATCTATTGTTGTTTTTGTTTAAATGTAACTAAATTATATAATTTATTATTATGTATTTAAATAAAATTAATTAAAATTTTTATTTTAAAATTCTAAATAAATGTAAAGTTTAAACAGGAAAAATAGACATGACATTTTACATTACAAACATGTATTAATAATAATAATCATAATCATAATCTAATCTATTATTATTATTATTAACAACAATATTTATTTAATATTTTTATGCTATATAAATATTTCAGCATATACATTTCCCCTAGCACCTTCTTCTCAGGAGAAAAAAACAAACAAAAAAACATATTAGATTTTGGTTTGTCCAGTGACAAACAGGTTTGGCTCAATTGTGATCAGATTCACAAAAAAAAACAGAGCATGAAAATGAATATTAAACAGATCAAATTACAATCATATAACACTGAAGCCATTATTACTCATTTTAGCATTGCAATTGCTTTGCCTTTGTACAGCAGAGTAATAACCCAGTTCAAGGGTTTAAATGCAAATCAATAAACCAATAATGCAAGAAAACTATATTTGCAAGCGAAACGATCAGGTTTTCTTCTCAGTGAAGGACATAATGAACAGCTGTGGTTGATGATATGAGTCTGTGTGAATATCTATACTGTAGAATTAATTTCTCCATCTAAACCCCACCTCACCCTCGCACTGCACTGCTCCACTCGAAGCGAGCGGATGGAGGGCGAGAGGTCAGCTGAGGTCACAGGTGAAAGCGTGGAGGTCAAAGGTCTGACAGGTCACACTGGTCTGTATCTCCTAACACGTGTCTCCTTCCAACACATGTAAACGACCAAAGGCTTTCATCTTCTGAAATAATTTCAAGTCTCTCTGTCCGTCTCTGAATTATCCCAACATGTTATCCTCATCGGCATTTTGATTCTTAATACATGTTGCGTTTTTCAGGAGCCTCCCTGTTGGATGGAGGTTAACTGGATGTCCTGTTTTCACTGGATCATCAAGAGCTCACTTCCTGTATAATCATTAAGACACGTCAAGACGAGAGACCAGTGCTTGCGACCATTTCCCATTGTTGTTGTTGCTTCCGTACTCTGTTCCTGGTTTCTGTATTAGTATGTTTTCGGCCTTGAATGTGAACCTCTACTCTTGCTATAAACATTGTATTTTATACATAATGCATTTTTCCACAAATCACTAGTTAGGAATTACAACAGCATTTAGTCTTTTAATCAAATATATCGGTACTTTATATTAATCACACCATTCTCGTCGTCTTGGTCTCAACTTTGAATGATATCTTTTTTCCATTTAAATGAACTTTTATAAAAGACAGGAAATAATGAGCAGAAAGATGGTTTAAATGGAATAGGAAAGTGTGCAAGCCAGATTCAAACTCTTTTCTCCCACATGATCACCATACTTTACTACACCATTTAATTTGGTAAAACTATGCTAAATTAAAAGGATTTATTCAAGACCAAAGTATTATTTAAGAATCAACGGAAGAAATTTTTTAACAATCAGGTCATGTAGAAAGAGCTCTTGTGGTCATAATTGAAATCGTTTACTAGACTGTAACTACTGTATATTGAAAAAAGATTGTATTACACATGAATCCTAACAACATAATATTGTACAGTCTAAAAATGATAAATATTCATTTTGATAAAATTAACAAAGCAATGAAATGAAAAAAGATTATAAATAAACTATTTAATTAAAATTAAATTAAATAGCATCCATGATTTTACATTACAATTTTTTTAATATATATATATATATTTAAGGGAGAGTGAATATTTTAGGTCCTGTGATTGGTCACCATTTAACATCTTAATCACTCTTTTGCCTTTACGTGTTCATTTTAAATGCTCCTGCAGTGTGGCAAATTAATTTTATGTACAAATCTTCCAATCAATTAATATGAGAACATAAAAGCTGCATGCATAATAATTCTAAAATAATTAATACAATTCTTGAAATATGTTAGGATCTTAAGACCACATATAACCATTTTTATTCAATCTTATCTCATGTATATTTACTCAACCGGTGACACACACACACACAGATCCCTTATGGGTGTGAGAAGCCTCCCGTGACACTTTAATCGATGGTGAAGCTTGTCGGCGTTTTGACACAAATCAGGGAAATTAAGTTTAGAGGCTGTTGAGGAGCTAATGGCAGAACAATGTGGCATTATGGTGCGGCCTCAGACACCGAGGTAAATCATGGTGGGCTGTGTGTGTGTGTGTGTGTGTGTGTGGGCTTGTGCTGGAGGATGACGAATGTTAGCATGGCCATTCATCCAGTGGCTTGCACTCAGGCCAATTTCACAACAGCCTTTCCTGTCTTAATACTCCTGTCTCACAAGTTTTACATTATACAAATGATGTATTCTGTAAAAAGCTGACATATATTGATTTGCTCTGGTGGCGAGCCCCTGAGTCAGGGCCTTATAAAACACCGCTGAAGTATTTATGATGACACAATGTATTTTGGCCTGCACACGTGTATATGATTATGCACAATTAATGCCAAGCACAACTTTGATTTCTGTTTATGTGGCCTGGCAGACCCACAACAACTGACTGGACAATCTGATCGCTCTCACCCAGCTCTCATTTACCTACAGTTGTGTCTGAGTCATGTCTGTTTCCCTGCCAGTCAGTGTTTCAGACAGGCCACTCGACTCGCTTCTGCAGCCAAACCAAAGAGAGACAGTTTCTCAACATGTTTTTACACTGCACTTAGGAATAAACTGGCAAGACTTCAATAACCTTTATTAATATTGACAAACACAAAATCTGCACTGATTGAGGAGGAAAATCTGTGGAATTCTGAAAACTAAATTGAAATGTTAGTAGGTGAAAGCAAGATGAAATTTACAAATAAAAAAAAATAGCATAATAAATTATCAATGTTCAGCATTTGACGTGTAACATTAACAGAAAATATTTTTACCCATTCATAGATTCAGTTAAATAATTGACGTATATATATATATATATATATATATACATACATACATTCATACATACATGCCCTCCAAAAGTATTGGAACAGTAAAAATTAAATTGCTCTGTTGGCTGTGGAGTCAAGACATTTACAAATATGATTAAAAGATGAATATGAGACAAAACTACAGAATGTCACATTTTATTATTGGGTGATTCAACACACAGATGTTTTAGCAGCTAAGAAGTTCAGCACTTTTAGAGTTTCATCCCTCTATCTGATGTGAGCATAAGTATTGTAACAGTTTCCTCACAGGTCTTTCTTAGTGATCAGCTGTGTCCTGTTGCATTAATTCTTCAGATATTAAAAGCAGGGAATGTGTCGTATCAGTTATATCCATTACTTCTGTATTCTGAATCTTGCATTCGATGATGACACACACAAACCAGGATGAAGATGAGGGAGCTGACTTTGAGAGAAAAGCAAGCAATTTGGATGCTAAAAGAAAAGAGGAAGTCAGTTAGAGCTCTTGCAAAAACAAAGGGCATGGAGAAATCAAGAGTTTGGAAACCACCAGCAACCAACAACGACCCGATCGGCTGAGAAAACAACAGTAGTTGATGACAGGCAAATCATAAAAGCTGTGAAAATGAACCCTAAAAGACGTGTCTGTAAAATCACTAACAACTTCCAGAAAGCTGGGGTGATGCTCTGACAATCTACTGTCCTCAGGAGACTTTGACACAGAATTACAGAAGCTACACAGCAAGATGCAAACCTCTGACCAGCACCAAAAATAGAAAGGCAAGATTAGAGTTTGCAAAAAAGCACAAAGTTGAGCCAGAAGAGTTTTGGAACTGTGTTTATGGACCGATGAGACAAAGATGAACCTTTATCTGTGATGGGAAAGCAAAAATGTGGAGAAAAAAAGGGAACTGCAAATGATCTCAAGCATACAGCCTCATCTGTAAAGCATGGTGGAGGTGGTGTCATGGCATGGGCATGCATGGCTGCCTCTGGAACAGGCCCTCTCAACTTTACTGATGACTTAATGTATGATGATAGTAGCAGAATGAATTTGTAAGAGTACAAAACCATCTTGTCTATCAATATTCAAGAAAATGCCACCAGATTCATTGGGAAGTGCTTCATATTGCATCAGGACAATGACCCAAAACACCCTGCCAGTTCAGTCAAGGAGTTTATAAGAGCAAAGAAATGGAAAGTCTTAGATTGCCCAAGTCAATCTCCAGATTTAAATCCGATTGAACATGAATTTCACCAGCTGGAGAGGAGAGTAAAGGCAGAAACTCCCCAAAACAAGCAACAACTGGAATTGGCTGCATTAAAGGCTGGGAAAAGTATTTCAAAGGATGAGACCAAGAGTCTGGTGATGTCTATGGGTCACAGACTCACTGCTGTGATTGTGCGCAAGGGATCTGCAACTAAATAATAGCTTTTAATCTTTTATATCTGCCTTATGTTCAACTGTCCCAATACTTATGCTCACATCAATGAGTGGGATGAACTCTAAAAGTGCTGTTCTTTTTATTTGGTAAAACATGTATGTGTTGAAACGGCTAATAATAAAATGTATCATTCTGTAGTTTTGCCTCATATTCATCTTTTACTCATATTTGTAAATGTCTTGACTCCACAGCCAACAGAGCAATTTTATCTTCACTGTTCCAATACTTATGGAGGGAACTGTATATAAATATACATATACATACACACACACAATAATAATAAATACTATATATATGTGTGTGTGTGTGTGTGTGTGTGTGTATATATATATATATATATTTTTTTTTTTTGTATTATTTTAATGTTTGTTAATAATAGTATATTTTGTATGCAATATAATATATACAAACAAATTCACATACATATACATTATACTCTGTGTTACACACACAGCACATTATACATATTATAAGAAAAAAAACTTAACTAATTAAAATATAACATTAAAAACGTAGTTTACTATTTAAACATTAAATATAAACAATATTTATTAATAATAATACTTATTATTATTATTACTATTACTACTACTTTGCAGATAAGTCATTGAAATTAAACAAATGCTGTGAATAGAATTTAACATTATACTGAACCCATAACGTTACATATACTTGTTAACGACTCATTAGGGGAAGTTATTAAAGTGTTAGCTTTAGTTTTAGAATGAAGTGGCTACTGTGTGCCGAAATCAGCAGCTAATACAAAATAAAGACACACCATTGTTGTGACCTCAAACTATCACAACTACAACAATCATCCCCTCCTCCTCATACTTCCAGCAGCAATCTCTCGCTCTCGCTCTTATCTAAAGGGCTTCCCGTTGCTTGTGTCTTCTGAGAGGCCTTTGAGTAGCAAGCTGATAAGCGTTTTTAAACATCTGACCACGCTCATCTATTAAACTCAAGAACAAACCTCAGATAGTGCCATGGCTTATTACTAACACGCCTGGCTATCTGTGGGACTCAAGGCCAATGCTGTGGAGAATTGGTATGCACAAGCTGTCTGACTCTCAACAATGACTTGAAAAGGCTCTGGGGGCTGTTCATTCCCCCTCATACAAAAGCACTGTTTTAAGGCACAGATACCTGTTACCAGTTTGCTATGACAGTAATAGATGCAGTTGACCTTGAAATATCACATTTAAGCAGACAGCAATACACACTTGACGGTCTTCTTAGCCCCCTAGTGTAAGACACACAGAAGGACAGGTAATGTGACCACCTGCGAGAAGTTTCACAGCCTCATGAATATTTAAACAAAGAGGATGTGTTTCCAGCAGGAAATAAATAATGCATTTCTAAGGGGGAGGAGAAAGAGGGAGTGAAATGTGGGGGTGGGGTGAGCGAGTGAACGTCAAAACTGAGCCGACACTGCTATCCTGTGGTGGACGTCCAGAATGCAGCGGGACGCTTTACAGAAGCAGTGCCGGTCATTTCAGTGGCAGACAAACAGATTCAAGGCCATCGATCTGTTTGTCAATTACCCTCTGGATCGCTATCTGCGCCGCACATCTGGAACAAACACCATTAATATTATCTGTGTCTGGTCCTCTCGGAAAACCGCATCCGACAGCTACTGGGTTATATGAAAATTTGTGATTTTTTTGTTTTTTTTAATCATGCTACAAGAACCGTACAGAAAATACATTTTAAGTCGCTTTATGTCTGTATAATTTTGTTTAAATACTGTCACTCACGACCTGTATAAAAAAAATGTTTTAAATGTTAAACCTTTGTTTAAATACCAACATTATGAAAAAAAACATTGCTTACCTTTTTATTTATTTATTATTATTTTTGTAATAAATTGTAACACTTCTATGTAATGCGTTGAAATCATATTTGCACTTCCTAACATCATAAATAAAAACAGGCATGTAAACTAACTACATAAATAAAACAGTATTTATTTAGAAGATTAAATTAACACCAATTCAGGTAAAAGATTATTATTATTATTATTATTATTTCATGCAAATAGTCGTTTGTATATATATATATATATATATAAAATAAAATAAAATGTGAAATTTTAACAACAATTTCAGTTCCAAATTCTTAATTAAAAGTACATCCTGGGATTCGCTTCACCTCTGAAACTATTGTAAAACTAATGCTGTAATTTCTTCAAGAAAACCCATTTAATTTGCTCTCCATCTTTGACAATATCCATAGATTGTAATTATCCATTATTAGGGAAAAGATGAGTAAGGTTTTGGGATGAAAATCTGCCTGAATTAATGGTTCTATTAATCACTGTTATGTCTCTAGATTCCTGGTCCCTGTTATTTATGTGTTTCCTCAATGGAGGTCTAATTGCAGACTTGGCTCCTCAGGTGACTTTTGAAAACCCTAGGGCTTTTGCATCATCCTACGTGTTTAAGAGTCACCTTAAGAACACGTAAAGTTTCATGTCTGAATGCAAGGACAAATGGTGGATGTTGAAAAAGGCCCTGAGCAGTGTGGTGTCAGATGAGGACCGCCACAACAATGACGGCCCTTTTAACTAATACCAGTCTAAAGTTTGCTCGCACCAACCCGTTCTTTATTTTTACTATTTCCCCCTTTTTGATTGAATAATAATTCATGAAAACATATGAAATATGTGCTCAAAAACATACTTTTTTTTATATTTTACACTTTCATATATTTTAGATTCTTTAAAGCTGGGCAAGTGTTTGCTGTTTTTTTTTTCTTTCTCTCAATTATTCAGACATGCATTTGAAATATATTTATTCATTTAAAAATATTTATTTATTTAAATTATTACACCATCCTAAAATTCTATAAAATGTCGTTTAAATATTGTCACTCAAAGTATGTATAGAAACTCAAAATGAAAATGTTTGAAATGTGAAATCTATCATTCAGAGACCTTAAAGAAAAAGTTTCCCATTCAATTACAAACAGAATGCAATTTCTGTGTAATGTGTTAAAGCTTCCTTATGATCAGTTCAACCAAAGCATATAAAATAAAATAAAACAAATATTTTTTAGATTATGAATTTTTAAGTAAAAGATTAAAAAAGGAAATTCTCAGTATATCCCAGTCATACCCCCACCACCTCTGAAACTCTGATGCTGCAATTTAATTTCAAGAATTCATAAGTAAATAAATAAAAAATATGAATAATAATAATATGATTATTTGTAATAAAAATGAAAAGTTAACATGTTTTTGTAGGTAAAATGTATTCATCTATCTATTCAAAACTGATTTAAGCAATTAAAGCTCAATTGGTAAAATCATGGTAAACAAATGCATTCGCATATACTGTATAATACAATATTATTTGTTACACAACAGCTAAAAGATGACTACTACTAGAACATTACTATGTTATTGTTCTCAGGTTTCTAAAGGCGGACAAGTCTGAGGGTGAGTTCTGGATGAGAACAGCAGGTGGCGCACTGCTGTATCAGGCCTGAGTATAACTACTGGCAGCGCTCAAATGCATAAAACCCAGTAGGAGAAATGAACAACATCCTGAGCCAGAGAGTCGTGCTTTCCAACAAGTACTGGGTCAACAATTTGTTGCTTTTCAAGCGACTCTCATAACTACCATTTCATTAGAATACAAAGTTAAACATCCTATAACACTTCAGAGCACAATGAATGATCTTCCACTTTCAGCTTCTGAGTGTACGCTTTGAAAGCGAGCAGATACTAAATGACATCTGGGACGCACCCAGAGCCTGAAACCCGCCAACGAAGAAAGACTGATAGAAACAA